>NC_061113.1:829564-873002 GCF_002878395.1 Capsicum annuum | reverse complement strand
ATATATGCATGGTTTCAACCATTGAAGTATATAGGCAAACAATTCCCATGACATAAAGAAAATGACTTAGAAATCATATTGAAAGCAAGTTATTAGCATTTGATTGAAAACCCCTATTTAAACACATGCATGTTCATAAAAACTACACACATGAGATTTTTGAATAACCCCACGTACCTCTATATGCGAATATGATAGGTGCTTCTTGAAGCCTACATTGCGGAGATTCCAAATCTTCAATTTGTTTTGAAAACCTATGGTTGAATCTTGAACTATTTGGGTTTTTATTTTGAAACCCTAGAGAGAGTTCTTGAACAATTTGGATGAATGAAGGTATATTTTAGGGTCTTTGGGAACGGAATTTCGTGTTTATGGCTAAATAAGGGTGGAAAAGGACCATTTTGCCCCAAAAAACGGAGTGTTTAAGTCACCAGAATTCCTTACATAGGCGGTGCCTATGCTATCGCCTATGTTTACATAGGCGGTGCCTATGCTATCGCCTATGTTTTACATAGGCGGTGCTGATGCTATCGCCTATGTTTACATAGGCGCCGCCTACTACTTTGAAAGGCCATAACTTCTTGCTCGGGTGTTGGATTTTAGCAAAATTGGTATCGTTGGAAAGTTAACTCGAAGACCTATCATTTGACACATAGTAGGATCTCTAATTCGACATATACAGAGAGTTATGGTCGATGGAAGCTGGCACAAATTACAAGGTCCACTAAAACTTAATAGATCAAAATAGTTTCAACTCGTCCTTGAGTTGAAGGACCTCTATGGTCTAAATTCAAGCTTGAATGGATTCACATACTACGCAATTAATAAACATGCCATATTGGCATAGTATTTATGGCTTCGGGATTATCAACGCATCGAAATCATGGTTTTTATTCTAGCCCAAAATGCGGGGTGTTACATTATCTCCCCCTTGGGATCATTCGTCCTCGAATGATGGGTAAGAACATATTGAAGCTTAGAAGTATGGAATAACGCAGACACGACATGTCCTCTAATAAAGAATACACTGATCTGAAACATGACCATATGGCTGAAACTACTGATGTTCTGAATTCTTATACTGGACATGCATATCTGATGCATGGAATACACGACTAAAGCTACTTGTAAGCTGAATTCTCATAATGAACATGCATACCTGATGCATGGATTTGTTACTGAGTTGTTCTCATGAACACAGGACTAAACACACTGGTAACTTGAAAATTTTCTATTGAACATGCATTTCTAATACATGCATATCTGACTGAACTGATGTATGAATGTATGACTGAATACGTAATGACAACTGGTGCGGAGATTCTAATAAGAATTTATGCATGCAGCTAAATGAGGTATCTCCCCCTTGGGACCTTATGTCCCTCTATGAATGTTCAATTCACTAAGATACTCAAAAAACTGAGGCGATGCACAGGGCACCTACGAATTGAATCATAACTAAACATTTGGAATCTGAATTTAATGCATGATGCATGAACTGGGCTATACTTGTAACTACTGGTATACTCTATCTTTGAATAGTAGCATGTCTGAGATTTCGAGTAGCATGAATAAGTGCAAAGACGAGAAAACAAGCCATGCGAATCTGACTACTAAATTGACTTATTGGTCATACAGACTGAATTATACTAAACCCTCATACTTAACTGGAGTATTCTCTTCAACACTCTCTCTAAGGAAGCTCTAGCAGTAATAGGGAGCCATGCATCTTGGGTACGTATTATACAAGACATCCAACTGAGGAAATCACAACATTGACACTACTCTGTAGTCTGGAATATAGACATATAACTCCTTAATTATGATAGAATTTTCAGACCTTTGACAATACAACTTCTTACTTTCAGGCTTAGAGCACTTCCCGAATATCCCTTAACTATACTATTCCCTATAAATATCATATTCATTCAACTCAGCTTAAAATTCTCATATAAGCATTGACAAATTTTTCTACTAATGTCGGAAATAACTTAATCCCTTCGTCGTGATCAAGCCTAACTCTGTCACAAAAAAAATACAACATGCCAGACCACGCTATTATTCTAAACCATATGATGCCACCTTCTATATCTCCTTTAAAGATCACATCCTAAGTATAACATGCCATACCACTTCAATGACTACTCTGAACTCTTAATATGAAGTCGCTAATGCATATTGCCACCTTCCGCTACAATCCCAAAATGTCATTCAAGCCTAATTTATAACCACATGTTAAATTTAAGGCAACCACACATAAATACATACTTCACATAGTTTCTAAACTATTGTCATTATAACTCCCACGTGCCACCCTAAGACATACACACACAAACTTTGCCACTAACATCACATGTATCAAAGACTTGGCCCCAAATCTTACTTCATACTTATTGCCTTATCTAAACAAGCATACTATGATCTTTCATCAACAAGAACATTTACATCATCACCACTATCATTGCATAGGAAGGGTCACTAAAAGGTTAAAACATAAGACCATCAAGCATGAAAAGATCTTTATACGAGACTGAGCACAATATAAAGAGTGAGTACATCCGTCATGAGTTGCATGACCTAAACTAGAGTTCATAACATAAGGAATGTGATTCCAACTACTTGAATGAACTAGAACTCATTATCTTAGAACTGGAAAAGTACGTGACTCTCTATCATATCTCGAAATCATGAACTATTATCACAGAACTGAATCGTACGGCATGAGTAAGTATCCGGATAACAAAAAAATACTGAGGTAGGAATGGGTTGAGATTCTTCCTCACTTTCTGATGTTCTAAATCATATTGCATCACTACTAGAATTTGTGAGCCTTACTTGGGTATTCGTTCTATCATCTCCCCCTTAGCTTTAAGTCATCATCTAGCGTTTGGGAGATCCCTTACCAGATTCTAACTGAACTACACTTACTGCACTCTAAGGTCTGAAAAAAATTGACAATACATGTATATCATAGAACTCAACCCGAATGACTACCTTCTGGGATACACTCTATCTTTCCATATCTACCAATAGTTATAGTATAATGCTTGCACACTTATTTATATCAGTTCAACCTTCAAAACTCAAACTTAGATTCTAACACTGAACATGGATATCACCAAGCCTTTGATGAACCATACCACTTCCATCCTAGCATACCAATATTTCTACTCCAAACTTATATCTCTCTATTGTGAAAATCGAGATCACATCAAAAGGCTCAACACTATCTATAAGGCTCCTTAACTTAGCCATCTAAAACACCATGTACCATCTAACTAGTCTTTTTCCAACTAGCAACTCCACAGTACCACTAGTCACACATAACATGTAATAGTCTTAGAGAAATGTCACAACTCCATATCGCCTTGGGCATACATACACACCATACCTACAACATTATACTTCATTACGAATCAATTTAAACTGAAGCCATTTCATACACCGTTCAAGCCTATTAGAACACTTTCATGTAACTAACATCATTGATCAAGAAATCATCACATCCACCTTTATGAACTTCAACTATTCAAACTTAATGTCTAGTGCTAAACATGATTTTACAACCCAACCTTACGCATGATTATCACTTTGAAACCATGAAATAAACATCAAGAAACACTAGTACACTATAACTTCATAACAACAATAATCGACCTTGACCTTACGGTCTTCCTTATCATAATCTGTTAGCATATACTATTTCAGCACCTCAAGCCTACTAATTTAATCCCACAAAACATGCATCATCAAACTCTTGCCACTATTTACCACCACACCATTTAAATTCAAGCCTATAGCTTAGTATCAGTCATCTACCACCAATGAAGAATGCAACATAATATAAATATACTAATCCATCAAATTGGGACATTCTACCCAAATATCTCAAAAATCTACTACATACCTTCTCACAAGTAGCACTAGTTTACAACTACCAGCAAAAGAAGGTCAAGGGGTAAGGTCACATAATAGACATGATCAACCTTAATCTTATATTATAACCCCATACAATCTTTTCTACTTAAACGGATTTCTCACCTCATACTTACTCACTCAATCATACATTTAGATTGGCTTCAAATTCCTCAAACAACCATGAGTCTATAATCATAACTTACTCGCTAATATAGCCATTTTCACATTCAAGCAACCAACAAACCCTAACCAACAACTCCTTCTCTACCTTCTACTAATAACACACAAGGACGAATCACTTTATTACCAACTTTATCTCATGCAAGTAGATTCAGCCAGACATATATTAAACCAATGAAAGAACAACAAGTTGGACAACAAGTTGCTAGTGAATCAAAACAGGCCTCACATGGCTTCACTAGACTTTGATTTTTGTGTTTTTGAACAAGAAAATGAGATGAATGACAAGGCAACTATGCTAATGAATCGAAAGAGCCCCACACGGCTTCACTGGACTATATTTTTTTTTCAACTACACTTTGATGACAAGATTACATGAGATAGAAATTTAATACGCAATATCCGATGAACTAAGAATACACATCTTACTCTGAATAAATAAAAATTTGAGTCAAATATTTCACCCCACAGATTATGATACAATTCACACACGCTACTAGCTACAAACAGGTCATGACACTGACACTTTAACTTATACTACTATTTGGGTGGAAATACAATTCCAACACTCCTACACATCGTTTCCCTAAAGAATGACATCTGCAACATAAATTTCTAAAAAGGGTCGAATATGTTCAATACAGAAGGCTAAAAAGCATGATTTCATCAAGATCAAGGTTCACACTAGAACCCATACACTCTGAAGCAATAACGGACTCTTCTCAAGTCCTTGTAAAAATATTATATAATTCGATCAGAACGAACCATACCATTTAGACTCTAAACTCTTGTACTTGAATCAGCCCAATGATTGAGACATGTCTGAGAATGTCCGACTAAGGAAAGAATTGGGATGACTGTTACTTTCGTATGGGTGACACCATAGCATGAATTTGAGTATTAAAGAGGAACATTCTGAAACTATTGCACAAATAAAAACATGACGAATGGGATACATTCCTAAACTCCTAGTAGCCTCCTTCTTATAAGTGTGGTGCACTACACACCCATAAACAAGACTCTACCCAATGCGATTTCGCAGACACCCTGGGACCATGAACCGTGCTTTGATACCAAGTTTATCATGACCCAAACTAGGGCCTGGCCGTGATGAGCATTTCAAACCATGGAGACCCAAAACACCCATATCTGTCTGGTAATCATGCACCTAATTCATATGATCAAAGTAATGCAGAAGAAACACAATATAATGAAAATATGGTCAAGAATCATATGAAAATGAAAATGGGGAATAGTGTCCCACAATCTAAATCAAAATCTCTAAAACCGTCTGCGAAATCTTGACTACATGACTGAAATAATTTCTATCTGAAAACTAGGACAAGGCCCCCAAAAGACCCCCAAAAATGAATATAAGATAAAAGGAATGCAGGACATAAGACCTTCCAAAACATAGAAGGCTTACCACTTGTCTCTACAACTCTGTCTGAGTGATCTACTAATTCTCTTGACCCTTAGACTAGGCCTCTGAATCTGTGAGGTTAGAGAGGGGAGGGGGTCAGCACAAAAGTACTAGCACACAAAGATCTCAAAACAAAAGATAATACTTTTACAAAATATAGTTGAGAGCCATTATAAAGCAATTTCGTATCAAATCATTTGAAAGCACATGGGTGTAATGCAATAGTTTTCTCAACAATCAATGAAATGCAACTGAGCTAGGTGGAATACCCTACATAATTTACACCGTCAAACCCCGATTGCCGCCGAGATTAGAGTATACGTTAGGGGAAGACACATAAGATCACACAGCATGGTGTCTCTACCCAATGGTAGTGCCCAAGATCACTTAGCCCGAGCTCCTACCTATAGTCCCAATTTGGGAATGACATAAAGTCAAGTACACAAGATAACTTAGCCTGGTACCAATATTCCATGTCGGCAAACACATTTTTCAGCGATGAGCCCTTGTGTCTCAAACGCCTTCTTTGGGCATTCACCTTTCTTATGTAAAATCAATGCATTCAAATTTCATCTTATTCAATCACATATCATATTCTGTAAGGTATCATCATACCCGACTTGCACGTCCTCAATATCACTTCCATATATGCATAACCATGTAAAAATCAAGGTGCTTCATTATTTACAAGTAGTGAACAATATTTATTTCAAATTCATGCTCTCTTTTGTTGATCACATATGATATGAGGTATTGAAACATTATCATGGGAATTTGAAAACAATTTATCATTCATATTTATCAAACTTTCATGGAAAATCTCAAATCACATGCATGGTTTCAACCATTGAAGTATATAGGCAAACAATTCCCATGACATAAAGAAAATGACTTAGAAATCATATTGAAAGCAAGTTATTAGCATTTGATTGAAAACACCCATTTAAAAGCATGCATGTTCATAAAAACTACACCCATGAGATTTTTGGATAACCCCACGTACCTTTATATGCGAATATGATAGGTGCTTCTTGAAGCCTACGTTGCAGAGATTCCAAATCTTCAATTTATTTTGAAAATCCATGGTTGAATCTTAAACTATTTGGGTTTTTATTTTGAAACCCTAGAGAGAGTTATTGAACAATTTTGATGAATGAAGGTGTATTTTGGGGTCTTTGGGAACTGAATTTCATGTTTATGGCAAAATAAGGGTGAAAAAGGACTATTTTGCCCCAAAAACAGAGTGTTTAAGTCACAAGAATTCCTTACATAGGCGGTGCCTATGCTATCGCCTATGTTTACATAGGCGGTGCCTATGCTATCTCCTATGTTTCACATAGGCGGTGCCTATGCTATCACCTATGTTTACATAGGCGCCGCCTACTACTTTGAAAGGTCATAACTTCTTGCTCGGGTGTCGAATTTTAGCAAAATTAATATCGTTGGAAAGCTAACTTGAAGACCTATCATTTTACACATAGTAAGCTCTCTATTTCGACATATATAGAGAGTTATGGTTGATGGAAGATTACACAAATTACAACGTCCACTAAAACTTAATAGATCAAAATAGTTTCAACTCTTCCTTGAGTTGAAGGACCTCTATGATCTAAATTCAAGCTTGAATGGATTCACATACTAAAAAATTAATTAACATGCTATATTGGCATAGGATTTATGGCTTTGGAATTATCAAGAATCAAAATCATGGTTTTTATTCAAGCCCAAAATATGGGGTGTTACACTAGTAAACTTCTACTAGGTTGTCACTTAGTTCTTGAATCCGTTGTTCGTGTCTACGTTTCTTTTGTACTTTTGTCATTTTTAAATTATAGTACTTCTTGGTTCAAGTTCGGACATTACTTCCTCGAGTCATCAAACAAAGAATCCATTCTGACTAAGGAGTAGACTTACTCTTTAACCCACCACGAGTTAGAAGCAGACTTGCAAACATTGGTGAAATCAAGTGTGAGACCACAAAGTTTGTGAGAGTGTAGTGAGGTTATTTTGAACTAGTGTGTATTTTATCTTGTTGTATTTGGGTTGTATTGTTGTGTGTGACGTTGTGGACTGATTTGGAGTCTTTTGGACCGTAACTTGAAGGGTTATTTTTGGTGCAACCATAATGGAACCAGAGGCTTAAAATTCTCAAACAACGGACAATAATGCCATCTATCTCATTTTGGCTCACCTTAAAACTACGTCCCGAGATGTGGCTAGGTTTAATGTGGGTCTTGAGAAATTAGATACGGATGTGGCATCAATGAGTGGGAGATTAGAACGTGTGGAAATCCAAAGGATTCGACCTTCCACCCCTCAACATTTCCCCAACTAATACTCCCGAGACCTTGCACCAAATGCTATATCCACCAATTGCCACAAATCAAATGAATCTTTACTCCCGAAGTTGAGAACTAAATAGACCACGCCACCCTCCACTCCACTAAGTCCAACAAGAAGCGCTTGGAACCTAAATACCACCACCAAACCTAAACCCTCTCATCCAAACTCCACTTGACCAAAGACCTTAATACCCAAATCCAATCCTGCCACTATAAGCTCCAAGTAGACCCATCCATGTTGAGGGCTATGGTAGGGTAGGACAACATGATGGCTGGGTCGTATGATGATGCTTACATGATAGGGGGAGAGATAAGAGGAAGGCATGGTGATCCAAGGGAAGTTCATGGCTGAGAAGGTAGAGTTGGTCATTGAAACCAACAAGGGAACCAAAACCGTGATGTAGGACTAAATATCATTAACATGGGGCTTCCAATATTCAGAGGTGAGAGTGATCCCAAAGATTTTCTTTCATGGGAATCCGTATATGAGAGGGTCTTCCATGTCAATGATCTTACCGAGGAGAAGAAGAGTTGCTATGGGATTGCTCACTTTGAGGGTTATGCTACTACATGGTGGGACTATGTTAAGCATTTTGGTAATGTTTTGGTTGAGGGGTAGCCCCCTCCTTGGTTTCGGTTAAGGTACCTCATGATACAAAGGTACCTACCCAAAATATATCAACAAGAGCTCCTTGCCAAGTTTTATAACTTAAGGCAAGGGAAAAAGAATGTCGTGGCTTACTATGATGAGTTTCATTAACTCATTTTGAAACTTGATCATAGAGGGGAGCAAGTAAGTCACGACATCATCTGATTTAAGGTGGTATTGAATATATATATTGCCTTACGATTGAAACTTCACAAGTTCGACACCATTGATGCCATCTTCTAAGCCGCCTTGGAGATTAAAAGAGAGTTACGGGAGAAACTGGGTTATAAGCATAAGAGGAAATCACTCTCGGGTTGGAACAAGTACAAGAATGACTCATCTAATGTGTAGCAACTTGAGGACAAGGCTGCCCAAGTCGAGAATAAGGCTCACCAAACGTTCCCTCTGAGAAATGAAGGTAAATTGTATTCCTTTCTTAATGCTAAGAGTTTTCAATGTATTAAATGCCAAGGTTGGGGAAACAAGTCTAATGAGTGTCCAAATAGAATAAATGTGATCCTAAGAGAAGGTAAATTATACTTTCATGGGGAGGAGGTAGGACTTGAACCAACGGAGATTGATGATCAATCTCAAGATGGAGAGAGAGTAGAACCCGGGAGGCCAAAGGAAGAGGAGGAGGAAGATGCTTGGCCATGTAATGGTGAACTTCAGGTGCAGTGTTTTGTAGTGAGAAGGGCCATGATTAGTAAGGCTTTGGTTGATCCTAGTCAAAGGGAAAACCTTTTTAACACCAAATACCTTATTAAGGGAGTTGTGTGTTCCATGATCATTGATGGAGATAGTTGTGCCAATATTGCTAGTAGTACCTTGGTTGACGTCTTGAGCCTATCCACTATCCGTCATTAAAACCCATACAACCTTCAATGGTTGAATGAGTGTGGGGAGTTAAAGGTAAACCGACAAGTGGTGATATGGTTTAATGTAGGCAACTATTTTGACAAGGTGTTGTGTGATATTATTCCTATGCAAGCGTGCCACCTATTACTGGGGAGACCATGGCAACATGATAGAGCTACCGTGCATGATGGATGAACCAATATCTACACTTTGGAGCTCCATGGTCGAAGATATACACTCCACCCTCTCTCACTGATACAAGTGGCTGAAGTTAATCAACAAGTGAGAGAGTTGGAGGAAGAGAGGAAGAAGGAGAGAAAGGGAAAGACCAAGAGTGGCAGTAGAGGAGAAGGGAAGGGAACCAAGGATAAAAAAGGAAAGGGTTCCTCACTTTTGGGACTTACCCTCGGGGATCCTTTATTTCTCACTAATGTAGGTACTAGCATTTTGCATTGTACCGCCTTTTCTTGTGTGCAGGTTTATGATCATGTGCTTTCTAGGGGGGATACCAAGAAGATTTCTCACCAACACATGCTTGAATATCTCAAGGAGCCTTTGGCTAAGCATCCAAGCTTTGGGACAGAAAATGAGGAAGTGATTCTATGGAGAAGCTGTGAGGTTGATGAAGCCATGAGTTTGAGGTCAAACTCCTTTCAAGATGGAGAGGATGATACAAGTACAACCTCGTAGATGGAAATTTTTGAGCATGTTGAATACAACCAAGAAAGTGCACACATTTAAATGTGAAGGAGGCTCCAAAACAGTCCATAATGTGCACTACATAGGCGCCTATTGCTCACTTGCTCATTAAAGGGCCTTTTTGTCTTTTCATCTTTTATTTATGATGTAATATAAATAGAACAACTTAGGATTTGGGGGACTTAGGAGATTATTGTTGAAACTTGAGACATTGTAACATCCAATGTTCTCACTTAGTTTTGAGAGTGAACTCAAAACTGAAACTAGGGCTAGGCAAGTGAAGATTCACTTGTGTTTGCATTGTTGGCTTGATACGTTGGTTTTTAGAGGAGGTAAATTCCCTCTTGAGTCAACTCAGGAATTAGGTGTTTGTTGTGTGTAGTGTTAAGGGTCCAAGAGTCCACCAAATTTTTGGGTTCTTAAGATTATACCCTCACTTGTCTAACTATCTATCTTTTATCTTGTTGTAAGTTTTGATTTCTTGTTCTTTTTAATGAACCTGTGAGTCATTGTTATTGTAATATTTTATTCTTCATCTCTTTGTTGCTAATATAGTTTGGGTTGTTGGTTGATTGGTGTTTTAAACACATTGTATTCTCTTCTTTCTTATTCTAGATAGTCAATCCGAGAGTGGTCACCAAAGGGTCCTCGGTTCTTTTGAGTATTGTAATTGATAGACATGCAAACCATTGTGTTATGTGGCCAGTACTTCTTGATTAAGATATGAGGTTTTTTAGAACAAGGTCCCATAGCTTAAGCTAGTACCTTTTAGCTCTAGGTTAGGCTTCAACATTCAAGCACTATGTAGTGAGGCTTAGTCCCTATAGTTATGTGTTTTGTAGGGGATTTATAAGTTGAAAATGATGAAGTGTGTTACTCGTAGTAAACTACAGAGTTGAGAAGTAATACAAAATGTAAGGGCTATTGGCCGTAACATTTGAAGTGGAGAGTACTTCTATTCCTCTGTCCAACAAAACCTTATTTCATGTCAAGTATCAATATAAATCAAGACCTATGATCACCAAATAAATTCACACCTCATTTTATTATGATCATGTTCCATCGAACTCATGCCCAAGATCATGTCTATGTCAAGTCTCATTATCTCATGATTTGTGTCTACATAATTTAATTGGTGTTGTCATGAAGCTCTTTTTGATGCCTATGTATGTTTTGTTAGGGAAAATTTCTAATATGAAGTTATTATTTATTCCTTACTTCTAGAGATTCAATAAGTTTCTATCCATCATTCGAGGACGAGTGATCCCAAGGAGGAGATAATATAAAACCCCACATTTTTGGGTTATAATTTCAACTGTCCTTCCTATGTGTATAGATTGGACCCAATGATTTCTATTTAGATACAAGTGTGAAGATCAATTCTTTAGTATGGAAACATCTTTCGAGATGAATTGAGGTCAGAGAAATCTTCTAGCTCAAAATTGAGTTGAGAACTTTCCTATCGATTGAGTTTTAGTAGACGTTCTTACTTGGGTCAACATCCAATGACCACTATTCCTAGAATATAACGAGTTAGGTGGCCTACTATCTATCAATTTAAAGGTATTTGAGTCTTGTTTCTAACGCAACTGATGGCTACTGATGGCTTGTCATTTCGAGTTTGGAGTAAAAAGTTATGGGCATTTTCGTGAGACACTATCCAAGATGCGCGATGGCCCTGCGAGGCACAACTGATTCCGCAGGATTGGCTGTGGGAGGCATGGCTAGGGCCGCAGAATTGGCATGTGACGCAACCCTCGCTCTCCCAGATGTAAAAATTCCGTTGTTCTCTTACAAAATCAGGGGAAAACTAGTCCTTTAACTTATATAACTCCCCCAACTCGTTTTAAATACCCAAAGTCGTCCTAATCTAACATATTCATTCCCAGTTTCTTAATCCCTCTTCTCTCCCAATTTACCAATAAAGTTTATTAGTAAATTGGACCCGTGTTTACAGCAAACTATAACAAGGTAAAATCAAAATGGACTAATAATTCAGCCGTTATATAAACTCAAGAACTTAGAGACTTTGGAAAGAAGGAAAGCAATAGAAATTTAATATCTTACAATTCGCAAGCGTGAAGAGTAGTCGATTGATCTTCTTTGCTCTTTTGTATCTCCAATAAATTCTGATCCAATCCTTGAGAAAGAGTTGTTGACAACTATAGTTAAAAATATTCAAATCCTCAGATGTCTGTTAACTAAATATATGACCATAATTTCTGATACAAATTAGAAAAATATTTATTGAAAAATACCTGATAAAGATTGTGCAGTAGGAGAAAGCTTACAAGAAAAGATCAATATGAGCATAATTAACATGGAAGGAGGAGGAAATGTTTGTGGATGAATAACTATGGTGTAACATGAATACTCATAAATGATGATGCAGTGTATCTAAAATCTTAGCATAAATTCAATGGTTGTAGAAATATTTAATGAATAATTCTTGGGTTCATCATATTAATTATTAGTACAGAGAGACAGCAAATTAATTGTCAGGTTAATGCCCATTCCCATTGGCCTTCTGAGTCAATGGTTTCATAATTTAATGAAATAACATGGGTTACTGGTAGTACAGAGAGACAACTAATTTATTGGCAGGTTGGTATCCGTCCCCATTGTCTTTCTCATGATTAATTATATAAATCAAAGTGTTTGGATAGTTATTAGTTAGCTGAACTTTCACTTTATTGGTGAAGTTGAATTCCCCTATCCACAATTTGAATTTTATTAAAGTAACTGTTGTTCTACAGAACACAGAGAAGAAGAAAACGTTTGAGCATAAAAAATATTCTTCTTGTTTATTCATCCACATACTCCTATTCTATTTCTAACTAGGAAACTCATAAAATCCTATTCTAATTTCAACTATGATACTAATAAACCCTATTCTATATCAACTTAAATAACTAAATTTCAAAAATAAAATTACTAAACTAAAGTGAAAAATAACAACAAATAACTCAATACTTCAACACTCCTCCTTGAGATGTTTGCTGGTAACTCAAAGTTGTTCACGAAGAGTTTCAAATCTGTATTTGGGAAGAGCTTTGGTAAATATATCAGCGAATTGATCCTCCTTGGTCTCAGCAATTTCATTGAACATCTCAATACATTTCTTCACAATGTTCTTCCTAATCACCTTGAGAATCTTGTTCTGTTGTAGCATCTCACAAGATATGTAGAGAGGCAAATCATCAGAGTCCACAACACCCTTCACAAATCCAAGGTACTCGGGCATAAGCTCCTCACAGTTATCCATAATGAACACCCTCCAAACATATAAATTGATGTTGTTCATCTTTTTTCGAGCTTCAGATGCTAACATAGCATTTTGCTTCAAGAAAACTATAAGCTCCTCATCTTCAAAAGCCTTGGCAAAAGTTGCAACAAATTTTTTTGTACTTTGGAGGTATTCAGCCCTTGAATATTTAGTCCAGAATTCTTTTCCTGACATCTTTCCAGGAACAAAATTTAAATATGCTTGGCAGACAGGTGGTTTCTCAGCAAAAATCTGATGAATAACCTCTGAAAAGCATTCAATCCCATTTCCACCACCAATTGAAAATATTTTTTCCTTCAATGTTGCACCAGCTAAGCTACCCCATTTCTCTTTCAAATAAGGGCACATAGTCCATTCATCATTAGCTAGGTTGTACGATTCAACTTTGTCATACCACAAGCTTCCAGTTCCTGTAATACCCATGCTTTTTCTTAGCTTGAAAATCATCTCAAGGATGCTTGAACTTTCTTTGAAATACGAATATATTTTTGTACACGTGTTATTTTCATCGTCGCACCTTATGCTCAGCATTTCTAGGTCATTTTAACAGGGGTATTTTGGTCATTTATCACCCGAATATATATACCCATTTATTCATGACTTCAGCCACTTTATCTGTTATTATTTGACAAAACAAAATTAGGGTTTCTCTCTAAATTTAATCTCTAAGAACAAGATCCAATCTTCTTCAAGAATTAAGAGATTTTAAATTCTCCAAGTTCAAGAACATCATTCTAGGTATGCATAGTGTTCATTCATGGACTCTTTTTATCCATGAAGTCCAAGAATCCCTTTTCAAAAACTCAAGTTATGAATTTTCTTCATGTTTTCATGACTTGGCTGCTTATGTTCAGGTTGATATAAATGAAATTGGATTCTACTCCATGATTGTTGATAATTCTTATGTGGGTTTAATTACTATAGCCATAGATTCATGCAACCCTAAGATTTAAACCCTTGAATGATGAAATTAGAAGTGAATAGTGATGTTTACATGTACCATGCCTGCAATATGTTTAATTAAATGCCTAGATGAAGGAATATTGTCTAACTAGAATGATACCATGAAGTCCCCAAGTATGTACAAGTTTATTCCTATTACATGTTTGATGAAATGCTCCTATGAATGTAGTATGTATTATGATGTCAGTCCAGTCTTCAAGAAAACCATGCTATGTCAGTTTCCTTCTATCGAGTCCTGGGGGTACTTGTACCCAAAATATTAGTTGTGTGCCTAGATCCATGTCATGTTTTCACGATAATCTAAATCAAGCTATGAACTCTTAGACTTCAGACAGTCTTATAACTCAGGAAAAATCTCCATGATCTTATGAACTCAACCAGTTGTCAGATATTAGTAGTGTTCTGTCAGTCAACGGAATTCAGTATTTCAGTCCATGTTCAGTTTAGTAAATCATGTTCAATGTCTATTCAGATGGGAGTAGCAATTAGCACCGAGTGAACCCAAGGATGGGAACTCACCTGTTATCTGAGGGTGTGATTCTTAGAAGAAATCCTTGCATTCCAGAACTATGTATCCAGCATAGGTTGAGACATCGTATCCTACTATATAAGGGTAGATGAGGTGGCTTAACCTGTTATATGAGGGTTCCCACCGTTCTCACTAGAGCTACTTGTTTTATGAGGGTTACTCGCTTGTTGTCCTTACCAGTGGTGCGGTATTGACACCCTTCCAATCAGGGAATAAATTAGACCCCAGCTCAGCTATTATAGCACATTTGGGCCATGTCAGTTAAATACTACTTCCCACAATTTCATGTTACAGAATCAGGATGGTCAGTCACAGTTAATCAGTTTCAGTCATAGAACTTAGATAGTTCTTTACATTTTAGGATTGTTAGATACAGTACAGAACTCAGATAGTTCACCAAATTCAGGACTGTTAGATATAGTCACCCATGATACCAATTATATTCAGATACAGCCATTCATGTTATCAGTTATATCATGTTATCAGTGTTCAGACTCAGAAATCATTAGATCACGTTATTAGTTACAGTTACGTATTCATATATGTATTCTCACATTCATGTTAGACAGTCAGTTAACATTAATCATGCATGTAAACCCTTGCATATAGCCTACCTCACAGCATACTCAGTACATTTCTTTGTACTGAGGTATTGTGCTGTGGTGCTTTCTTTTTATGTTACACCATAGGTCCAGAGACACGAGTTCCAGATCAGCAGTAGATTTCAATCTTAGCAGTCATAGTAGAAGTGAGTCCTCATCCTTCGAGGACATGATTATATCTCTATTATTTCATTGATTAGCTTATTAGTTGGAGTTAGTTGGGGATATGTCCCATCAACTCCTTATTCAGATTATTCAGACATTAGAGGCTTTCAGACTAGATGTAGACTAGATACAGAGGGGACATGTTCTACCAACTCCTTATTCAGATTATTCTAACATTAGTAGCTTTCAAACTAGATGCAGACTAGATACAGACTATCATGTTTTAGTACTTTCAGTTTGTGTTAGTTATTCCATTACTATCACGACCAGAACCAGGGTCCTGGCCATGATGAGCATCCCGAATCATGAAGCCTCGAAATACCCCTGTCTATCTGGTAATCATGCACATAATTCATATGATAAAAAAAATGCGGAAGATACACAATATTATGGAAACATAGTCATAAGTCTAATAAAATCAATAATGGGAAATAAAGTCCAACAACATCTATCAACATCTAAAATCTGTCTGCGAAATATCTACTACATGACTAATAGCAACAGTCTGAAATCTGGGAAAAGGCTCCCAGTAGACCAAAACATGACTAAAGATAAATATCTGAAAGTAAACAGGCCTTCTAGAATATAGAAGGCTCACCTCTGCGATCTAAAATATCTACTATTTATGATTGGTTTTTCTGCAATATTTGCATGGATGAAAGTGTTCTTTCTTCTTGACTCCATTGCGAGAATCGCCTTTATTATTTATACTAGAATTAGTAGAAGTTTCTGGGATTTTACCTTCCTTTTGCAACTGTATCTTACCTTTGAACTTGACTTGAAGAGCAGTTTCAGTAGCTTCTTCTAGCCTTAAGGATCTTCTTTGCTCTTGAGCTTGAAGAGCATGTACAAGTTCTGAAGGTGACAGTTTTGTGAGATCCTCCGAATCTTCGAGTGAGGAGATCTTTGCTTCAAATCTTTTTGGTAAACTCACAAGAATCTTTTCCACGATTCTTGAATCTGTAATCTCTTCTCCCATAAGTTTGATTTGGTTTACAACCATCATCAACTTGTTGGAGAATTCTTCAATAGTTTCTAAATCATTTATTCTGAGAATTTCAAACTCTCTTCTCAGATTTATCACTTTTATTTGCCTAATCTTGTCACTTCTGTGAAATTCTTCTTTCAACTTTTCCCAAGCCTCCTTTGCAGTCTCACTAGCCATAACTCTAGAGAAAATTACTTCCGAAAGTGCTAATTGTATGCAAGAGAGAGCTTTAAAGTTTTTTGCAGCCTCTTCTCTGTGATTCTTAATTTGCACCATAGTTGGATTATCTAGCAAAGGATTTACCATTCCTCCAACCTCTACCACTTGCCACAGATCATATGCTCGCAATGATATATATTCTCATCTTGATAGCCCAAATTAGATAATTCTAACCAGGAAAAATTGGGGGTGAATGAATTGAAAAATTGTTGGAAGCCATTAGAGTATGACTTTTATGCAGGGTTATTTTTGGTGTCTTCTCTCTCACAGATCCCTCAATAAATTGTCTTTGATACCAATTGTTGTTCTACGAAACACAGAGAAGAAGAAAACGTTTGAGGATAAAAAATATTCTTCTTGTTTGTTCATCCACATCTGAGAATATAAATAAACAAAAATACTCCTATTCTATTTCTAACTAGGAAACTTATAAAATCCTATTCTAACTTCAAGTAGGATACTAATAAATCCTATTCTATATCAACTTAAATAACTGAATTTCAAAAATAAAGTTACAAAACTAAAAAGAAAAATAACAGCAAAAAACTCAATACTTCAACAGTAATATAAGACGTGAAGTTTGAGCAGTCAATTGATGGTAGTTCCATCTATCTCTATGGAGGTCTTGCCTATTTACGCAGTTGTCAATGAACTGATGGATAGAGACAACTGTTTGGTTCTAAATCACTCAAGTTTAAAGTTGTAACACCCCAAAGTTTTTCCTAGCTAAATTTCGTCCCTAAAATACCAAGCCTTAGCTTCTAGAATGATTTATATCTAATTCCTATTTAATTACTTAGATTTTAACATTTCATTTTGTAGATGACTGAATTAGATTTCCAACGATGTAAGATTGGCCTAAATCGGATGACCGGGCAAGAAGTTATGGCTAATTTAAGTTCTAGTAGTAAATCACTGCCATTCTGGCTTTTGGCGCATAGCGAGGAGGGCTTAATTTATAATTGTCAAATTCCAGTGGGACTCCACGATAGTGGAGCGTTGCGAAGAAGTTCCACATCCCATCCAATGGGACAACGCAATAGCTCCGCATCCCGGAGGCCATTAAATTCTCATTCGTCATTTTCCAGCAAACCACCACGATAGTGGCGCATCGCGGTGGCCGTTAAATCGGCTTCCAGTATAATTTTTTTTCAGCGTCGTACAGAACTTAATAGGGGCATTCTTGAATTTTCCTAAACCCCTTAAAATGTTCAAACAATAGCTTTAGGGTATGTTTGAGCAACATAACCCTATTTTTCACCAAAAGTATCAAGAACTCTCTCTAGGGCTTCAAACAACAATCTCAAGTAACTCAAGATTCAACTGTAGGAATTCAAAAAAAAATTAGAGATTTGGAATTCCCAGATCGTAGGTTTCAAGAAGCACCCGCTAATTTCGTATATAGAGGTACGTGGGGTTGTCCTAAATTTCATGGGCATGTGTTGAAAAGAATTTATGCAAGGCTTTAAACTTATACAAGCATATATATGTTTTTACAAGTGGGGTTTTTGTTTGATATCAATAACATGTTTTGAGATATGATTTTGAAAGAAATATTAAAATATCAGGGGGTTGTTTGTTTGAATGTATTCTAATGGTTGAATTGTGAATATGTGATCCAAACTTCAAAAGGGTGTGATGTGTATCAATCATGAATTCTTTAAATCCCCCATGATAATGTGTTATACCCCATATTATACTTATGTTAAACTATTGAGAGCAGGAGTTTTGCAATTGATATGATGTTACACATAAATGATAAAACTTCTTGAACTATTATATGTTGAGAATCATTATGCATGTGTTGTTATGGGTGAAAGTCTTATGTATGTGCATGATGTAAATGACATGAGAAGTTGAAGAATTGATGTGATACCGATGAGTTGCAAGTCGGGTATGATGATACCCTATAGAGTATGATATGTGATTGATTTTATGTGAGATAGGTGGTTACCCGAAGAAAGCATGAGTCAAATGACTCTATACTGGAAACCATGGATTGCCGACACGGGAAACTTGGTACCATGCTGTGTGATCTTGTGTACCTAATATTGTGTCTTCCCTATTCGGGACAAGTGGTTAGAATCCCTGCTTTGTGATCTTGAGCCCAACCCTAACACACGAATTTAATTGGGATGTGATATTTTGTGTTCTTTTCTCCTCACTGATACTCAAGTCTAGACGCCAATCGGGATTTGACAGTTGGTGAAAATTGTAAGGTGTACCACCTAGCTCAGCAGTGTTGCATTGTTGTTGAAAAATCATTATACTATGCCTATGTCGTTTTGAACTATTTGCAATAATATGTTTTATAATAGCTCTCATTTATTTTGTATAAAAATCACTACTTGTTTTTGGATTACTCTGCGTGCCAGTACATTTGTGTTGACCCCCAGCGCCCAGACCACTGACAAATAAACAATCTCAGAGTTTTCAGACTCACCATGGATCCAGAGCTCCAGATACTCAGTCGCAGGGCAGTGTGGCTCAGCAGCATCATACTTTTCTGCGGTGTAAGACTTGTGAAAAGAATCACCCAGGGAAGTGCTATTTTGAGAGGAGAAATTGTTATTCTTGTGGCAAAGTGGGTCATCTTTAGAGAGATTTCCCTTCTGCTGGAGGGAATGTGGGGGGTGCTAAGTCCCAAGCCGCATCCATGACTCCTCCCCCTAAGGGTGCCCCTTCAGCTGCCGGGAGCGGTTGCAACCGGTTATACGCTTTGACCGCCAGGAGGCGGAAGCTTCACCAAATATTATCACCGGTATGTTACAAATTTTTTCCCATGATGTTTATGTGTTGATTGATCCTGGATCTACCTTATCTTATGTGACCCCGTATGTGCTTGTTGGTTTTGGGTTTGAGCCTAAAGTGATTTCTAAACCTTTCTTTGTTTCCACTCCGGTGGGTGATTCTTTTGTTGCTAGAAGGATGTATAGAAATTATGTTGTGTCTATTCTTAGCCGGGAGACTATGGCAGACCTTATAGAACTTGATATGGTTGCTTTTGATACTATCTTAAGGATGGACTGACTCTATTCGTGTTATGCCACACTAGATTGTAGAACCCAAAGAGTCACTTTTTCATTTCCAAATAAGCCAGTGATAGAATGGGAAGGGCATTCTTTAGTACCTAGAGGGCACTTCATATCCTATCTCAGAGCCCGTAGACTTATTTCTAAAGGTTGCTTGTATCATCTTATTCAGGTTACAGATTCTAGCAATGAGATTCTTCCTCTTCATTCTGTCCCCATGATAAATGAATTTCCAGAAGTCTTTCCCGATGATCTCCTTGGAATTCCACCTGATAGGGAGATAGATTTTGGTATTTATGTGTTGCTAGATACCCGTCCTATTTCTATTCTGCCATATAGAATGGCTCCTGCAGAACTAATAGAGTTGAAAGAACATCTAGCAAAATTTTTAGACAAAGGTTTTATACGTCCTAGTGTTTCCCCCTGGGGTGCACCTATACTTTTTGTGCGAAAGAAAGATGGTTTCCTTTATATGTGCATAGACTTTCGCCAGTTGAATAAGGTCACTATTAAAAACAAATATCCTCTTCCTAGGATTGATGATCTGTTTGACCAGCTTCAGGGTGCTAAGTGTTTTTCAAAAATAGACCTTCATTTGGGCTATCATTAGTTGAAAGTTAGGGAATCAGACATCCCCAAAATAGCCTTCCAAACCCGATATTGTCACTATGAGTTCTTAGTTATGTCCTTCGGGTTGACTAACGCCCCTACAGCCTTTACGGACCTTATGAATAGAGTGTTCCGCCAGTTTCTAGACTTGTTCATCATAGTGTCTATTGACGATATTCTGATCTATTCCAAAAGTGAGGAGGACCATTCCAATCACCTCTGAATTATCCTTCAGACCCTTAAGGATCATCAGTTGTATGCTAAGTTCTCAAAATGTGAATTGTGGCTAAATGCTATTGCTTTCTTGGGACATGTTGTGTCTAGTGATGGGATTAGAGTGGATCCCCAAAAGATTGAGGTAGTGAGAAAATGGCCCAAACCCACGACTCCAACCGACATTTGGAGTTTCTTGGGATTGGGGGGTTATTACAGAAGGTTCATAGAGAATTTATCCTCCATAGCTGCTCCGCTCACTAAATTGACTCAGAAAAAGGTGAAGTTTGTGTGGTCTGATTCGTGTGAAAATAGTTTTTGAGAAGTTGAAAAACAAGCTGACCACTGCTCCTTTTTTGACTCTTCCCAAGGGTGTAGATGGTTTTGTGGTATATTGTGATACATCCTAAGTGGGACTTGGTTGTGTACTTATGCAGCATGGTAAGGTAGTAGCTTATGCATCTAGACAATTGAAGGTGCACGAGCAGAACTACCCCACTCATGATTTGGAGCTAGCGGTTGTGGTGTTTGTACTTATGATCTAGCGGCATTATTTGTATGGTGTGCATGTTGATATATTTACTGACCACAAAAGTTTGCAGTATGTTTTCTCGCAGAAAGAATTAAATCTCAGGCAGAGGCGGTGGTTGGAACTTTTGAAAGATTATGACATGATCTTGCAGTACCATCTGGGCAAGGCAAACATAGTAGTCGACGCCCTCAGTAGGCTATCCATGGGTAGTTTTTCTCATGTGGAGAAAGGAAAGAGGGAAATAGTGAAGGATATTCACCGACTTGCAAATCTTGGAGTGTGACTCTTAGATTCTGAAGATGGAGGGGTAATTGTTCATGAGATAGCTAAGTTATCCCTTTGTGCAGAGGTTAAGGAGAAACAGGTTGAAGATCCCATCTTGATGCAGATCAAGAAAGATGTGGGTCAATAAAAGGTGATGTCCTTCGAAATTGGTAGTGATGGTATTTTGAGGTGTCAGGGTAGATTATGTGTACCAGATGTAGACACTTACGGAAGAGAGTCCTTAGTGAAGCTTACACTTTGAGGTATGTTGTTCATTCTGATTCTACTAAGATGTACCATGATCTGAAATCTGTGTATTGGTGGAATAATATGAAGCATGATGTGGGTAATTTTGTTTCTAAGTGTTTGAATTGCCAACAAGTGAAAGTAGAACATATGAGGCCAGGAGGTACTTGCCAGGAGATAGCTTTGCCTTTGTGGTAGTGGGAAATGATCGATATGGACTTCATTACAGGACTTTCGAAGTCCCAAAACCTGTATGATTCCATTTGGGTGATTGTAGACAGGCTAACTAAGATAGCTCACTTTTTGCCTGTCAGGACTAAGTTTTTGGGAGAAGATTATGCTAAGCTGTTCATTGCAGAAATAGTTCATTCGCATGGGGAACCTGTGTCCATCATATCAGATCGAGGTACATAATTTTCTTCTCAGTTTTGGAGATCTTTTCAGAAGGGTTTAGCTACCAACGTAAATCTAAGTACAGCATTCCACCCTCAGACTGATGGTCAAGTTGAGCGCACCATTCAGAGCCCTGAGGATATGTTGAGGGCTTGTGTGATTGATTTTAAAGGTAGTTGGTTGGAGCACTTGCCACTGATCGAGTCGTGTATAATAACAGCTTCCATTCCAGTATAAAGATGGCACCTTTCGAGGCATTGTATGAGAGGAGATGTAGGTCTCCGATAGGATGGTATGAAGTAAGTGAGATGCAGATATTTGGGCCTGATCTTGTTCACCAGGAAATGGAAGATGTGAAGCTTATTAGAGAATGACTTAAGACAACTCAGGGTCATCATAAATCCTACGCCGATGTTAGATGGAGAGAGTTAGAGTTTGAGGTTGGAGATTGGGTTTTTCTTAAAGTTTCTCCCATGAAGGGAGTTATGCGATTCGGGAAGAAAGGTAAGTTGAGTCCTCGCTATATAGGACCTTACCAGATTATAAGAAGGATAGGTGGAGTTGCATATCAGTTATAGTTGCCTGCAAATTTGGGTTTTGTTCACCTGGTATTCCACATATCCATGCTGAAAAAGTGCATAGGAGACCATTCCATAGTGTTGTCTATTTAAGAAATCAAAGTGACAGACTCTTTCTCTTATAAAGAAGAGCTTGTAGCAATCTTAGATCATCAAATTAGAAAATTGAGGAGCAAAGAGATAGCCTTAGTTAAAGTATTGTGGAGAAATCAAAAACTTAAAGAAGCAACTTGGGAATCAGAAAATGACATGAGAGCTAGATACCCAAGCCTTTTTAATTGAGTGAACGACGGAATGGAAGGTACAATCCTTGCCTTATTCTTTCTATGCCTTGGTATGTTTGAAATCGTGCTTCTCTATGTTTTGAGTTATCATTTGGGGACAAATGATCCCAAGGGGGATAATGTAACACCCTAAAGTTTTTTCGAGCTAAATTTTGTCCCTAAAATACCAAGACTTAGCTTCTAGAATGATTTATATCTAATTCCTGTCGAATTTCTTATATTTGAACTTTTAATTTCATAGATGACTGAATTAGCTTTCCAACAATGTAAAATTTGCCTAAATTGGATGACCGGGCAAGAAGTTATGGCTAATTTAAGTTCTAGTCGTAAATCACCGCCATTCTGGCTTTTGGCGCGTCGCGGGGAGGGCTTAATTTGTAATTGTCAAATTCCAGTGGGACTCCGTGATAGTGGCGCGTCGCAGAGAAGTTCCACATCCCATCCAGTGGGACAACGCGATGGCTCCGCGTCACGGAGGCCATCAAATTCCCATTCATCATTTTCCAGCAAGCCACCGTGATAGTGGCGCGTCGCGGTGGGCCGTTAAATCGGCTTCCAGTTTAATTTTTTTCAGCATCGTACAGAACTTAATAGGGGAATTCTTGACTTTTTCCAAACTCCTTAAAATGTTCAAACAATAGATTTAGGGTATGTTTGAGAAACATAACCCAATTTTTCACCAAAAGTATCAAGAACTCTCTCTAGAGCTTCAAACAACAATCTCAAGTAACTCAATATTCAACCGTGGGAATTCAAAACAAATTGGAGATTTGGAATCCCCAGATCGTAGGTTTCAAGAAGCACCCGCTAATTTCGTATATAGAGGTACGTGGGGTTGTCCTAAATTTCATGGGCATGTGTTGAAAAGAATTTATGCAAGGTTTTAAACTTATACAAGCATATATATGTTTTTACAAGTGGGGTTTTCGTTTGATATCAATAACATGTTTTGAGATATGATTTTGAAAGAAATATTAAAATATCAGGGGGTTGTTTTTTGAATGTATTCTAATGGTTGAATTGTGAACATGTGATCCAAACTTCAAAAGGGTGTGATGTGTATGAATCGTGAATTCTTTAAATCCCCCATGATAATGTGTTATACCCCATATTATACTTATGTTAAACTATTGAGAGCAGGAGTTTTGCAATTGATATGATATTACACATAAATGATAAAACTTCTTGAACTATTATATGTGGAGAATCATTATGCACGTGTTGTTGTGGGTGAAATTCTTGTTTATGTGCATAATGTAAATGACATGAGTAGTTGAAGAATTGATGTGATACCGATGAGTTGCAAGTCGGGTATGATGATACCCTATAGAGTATGATATGTGATTGATTTTATGTGAGATAGGTGGTACCCTGCTGTGTGATCTTGTGTACCTAATATTGTGTCTTCCCTATTCGGGACAAGTGGTTAGGAGCCCTGCTTTGTGATCTTGTGCCCAACCCTAACACACGAATTTGATTGGAATGAAGGCACCCTGCTGTGTGATCTTGTGTGTTCTTCTCTCGTCACTGATACTTAAGTCTTGACGGCAATCGAGATTTGACAGTTGTGAAAATTGTAGGGTGTACTACCTAGCTTAACAGTGTTGCATTGTTGTTGAAAAATCATTATACTATGCCCATGTCGTTTTGAACTATTTTGCAATAATATGTTTTATGACAGCTCTCATTTATTTTGTATAAAAATCACTACTTGTTTTTGGATTACTCTGCATGCTAGTACATTTTTGCTAACCCTCCACCGCCCTCCTTTCAAGTTTTAAGGCACAGTCTAGGGGTCCAGATACTCAGTAGAGTCTTCAGACTTTGTCTCGCAGAGTTCAGTTGGTGAGCCTTCTTTGCTTTGTTAGGCCTAGCCTCTTAGACATTCATTATTCAGTATAGTTTTGGTCTACTAGGGGCCTTGTTCCAGTTTTCAAACAGTTGATGTTTTAGTCATGTAGTAGAGATTTCGCAGACGGTTTTCAGGTGTTGATAGATAGAGTTGGATTCCATTTTCCACTATTGATTTATATTGGACTTATGACCATGGTTCCGTTGTTATTTATATTTCTGCATTATCTTCTATTACATGAATGTTGAGTATGATTATCAGATAGAGAAGGGTGCTTCGGGCCTTCACGGTTCGGGATACTTGTCACGGCCTGGGCCTCAATTCGGGTTGTGACAAAAGTTGAGTTAATCTAGATTGGTCTCGAGCCTTCATTAGCCTGGGATGCCCGTCACGGCCAGGGCCATGGTTCGGATTGTTACACTCAAGAACTTATAGATTTTGGAAAGAAGAAAGCAGTAGAAAGTTAATATCTTACAGAAGAGGACTATAAAAAAATGTAACACAGTTCAATGGAAACATAAAAAACAGTAGCCCGGTGCACTAAAACTACCGCTATGCGTGGTGTCCGGGGAAGGGCCCCACTGTTAGGTGTGGAGTCTGATTAATATGTAATGTACTGATTATCTATTAATGTTCACACGTGTACTGATTAACCCAAGTTTTAGGCACTGTAGCACTGTACCTTTTATTCTCATTTTCTCTGTGTAACTGTACATATTTTGAATCATTAATATAAATAGCCCGTCCGCCGTGGAGTTTACCCACGGGTGTTACCACGAAATCATTTCTCTCTTTCTTTCTGTCTCCTCACGAAATTTCTCTCTAACTTTCTTCATCTTTTTTTTCCGCCAGATCTAGTGAGTGTGGAAGGTAATCGATCCTAACACCCACTACACTCATAATGTTATAAATTGTTAGTGAAACCTGTTGTTTAAGGCACTTACAGTTAGCATTTGATAGTCATATTTTTCATTTTTGCTTATATCATTCCCCTGGGTGAGCTTAACAAGGAGATATACACATACAAATACACATTGTTTGAAGACAATCATGAGAAACTAACATTGAGCAATCAGTTCATGGTGATAAAGTGACTAGCGTTTATGTAATATGGGAGTGTTAAGCAGCAAAAGAGTTCTTGCCTATTTACGGCGGACTCTATGTTAAGTTCTTAGTTTTGATGGTTGACAAACCATCATAGGGACCTGGTTCCTATGATGTTACATAGTTGCTTTTGATGATGAGTTGCAGTTCTTCAGGGACCAGGTTCATCGATCCTGTGCAATTTTCGGCAAGTCAGCACTACAGCTGGAAAGTGTACTGTTGACAGTAAGTTGGTGCGAAAGGTGGCAGAGTGCAGCGTCTTCTTGGCATGCATTTTTCAGAGAATGGCGACTGCTTTTATGTTAACTGTTTCGTAGACGTTGTTATATTATCTTACAAATTGATATATCTAAGCATTTGTACTGAGCATTAACTTGCTATAAGATACTGTTTTACAGAGAGATTTTCAGAATGCTCTGTAAGGTAAGGCCCTTGGAAAATGGTGCCGATAAAGTTCCTTCTCCTCGAACCTCGACCAAAATTTCATAAAGTATAAAAATGTTTATCGAAAAAATACCTGATAAAGATTGGAGTAGGAGAAAGCTAACAAGAAAAGATCAATATGAGCATACTCTAAGAATAGTGGATAATTAATTACAAGTTTTAACCAAAGGACTGGATCTAAATCCTATCAAAAAGTCGATAGTTGTATTATTTAATGAATACTTGTTGGGTCTATCACTAAATAATGCAACCATTCACTTTGAAGGCCGATGCATATTAATTATTAGTACAGTTAATTATATTGGCAGGTTGATATGCATTCCCATTGGCCTTCAAAGTCAATGGTTGCATTATTTAGTGAAATAACATGGCTTATGATATATTATTAGTGCAAAGAGACAACTAATTAATTGGCCTTCCAATGGATTAATCAAATAATCAAAGTTTTTGGAAGGAGTGGACGGGGTTTGGAAGTTATCTGCCGAAGCATCCAATAGCTCAGTTTACAGAAGTGTATAGTGAATAAATTGTTAGTGAAACCAGTTGCTTGCAGCAGCAGCATCGGCAGTCATCTGTTCTTATATCGTTAATTTTAATGCGCTGTTCCGTCTTGCACACTGTTCAGTAGAAATAAATAGTCAATGGGTTGAAGAATTTAATGAAATAACATGGCTTATCAGTACAGAGAACATCTAGTTAATTGGAAGTTTAGAATCCATTCTCATTGGCCTTCCCACTACTAAATAGCTAAGCATTTCAGTTGCATTTAGATTTAATACTATCTTGTTATCTCTTTGTGCATTGATGTTTCAAAGAGATTCTCAAAATACTGTGGGGGTAAAGCCTTTGGCAAATCATGCCCATAAAATGCCTTTTCCTCAAACCCTCTTTCAGATATTTCACATGGTTTGGGAAATTCTCCATCACGAGCTAGCTTTTTCGGTCGAACCAAGTCGATAGGTCTCTATTATTTGTTTTTATCAATGTTGGACCCCCGTAATTCACGCTGCATCCAAGTCTTGAGGGCATAGGTTAGCCTTCTTGTATTCCGGCAATACTACTGGTTTAAGGACTTGTTGATGTCTTTGAATCAAACTGTAGTGATCTGGTTTTTCCAAGCATGCAGTGATTTGCATCGATGAATTTAAAGTAAGTGTTTCATACAAGCTAACAATATCATAGACTAGCCTTTGCAGCGACCATCAACTCGACTGACTAACGCACTCTTTGTTCCCTGAATTATATAGCCAGTTTGTGTTTGCATCGATGAATTTTCTTTCGAAGTCCATTTCAACTGCATCATTGATTTATTATTTTGCTGGTTTTCTTTGTAGTGTTTTCCTAGGTTCAACCTAGAGAATGTTGCATTTAACAAGCAAGTATTTGAGAAACTCAATGTAATGGCTGCAAGAAAAGGATGCATCCCTTCACAACTAACATTGTCTTGGCCTTCTTCACCAAAGTGATGACGTATGAGAAGTTCAACGAAAAAATTGAATGTGGAAGACGTGAAAGAGCTTGAGTCGTATGCCTCTGGTCATGATGTTGTCACATAGGATAAATTTAGAGACTCTGCTGTTGTCCTCCTCGAAAGATGAGTAGGGGTATGACAGGTGATATCTATCTATCTGGCTTCATATGATGCTCAAAATCTCCAAAAATATTATTGCACCTGCGTTGAATCCTCCAAAATGCACTATTTGGAAATCCAACACACACCCGGAGACATTTTTGAAGATCCCTAACTTTCACACAAAGATGGCTTTTGCACATGAAGCAAGATATACAAGTCAACTTTCATACATGAATACTCATCTTTAAATTTACCTTTGTTTTCTAGAATTCTAAATTTGTTGGTTGATTATTGGGAGGTGTACTTGTATTCAACTAGGAAAATAAATATTGTACTTCGTATCCTTATTGAATTTTGCATGTATTGAATAGAAACTGTATGATGAAGGGATTATAGAAAGTAACGGCGAAAACAACCACCAAATTATAAAAGCAAAAAGAAACAACAACATGATGTTTATAGAAGGTGACAAAAAATTACATTTTGGTTCCCAATCATCAAAAACATGCAGAAAAAGTTTATCAATCAAAGCATAGCAATCGCTGATTGAGGATGGACATTTCGGCTAGCTGCACAATAGCCTGTGTGGCTTTTGCTGCAGTTGTCAAATTCGAACAAATCCTCGTTAGTTTGAGAGAAATTAAGTGAAAGCAAGCATCGAATTAGAAAAGAAAAAAGGAACATATTCTCTTTTAGAAAAAAAACTGAAACACTACCATTGTCGTTGTTACAGGCACATGCTTGACTCACCGATCCTTTTGTGCTACCCACATAAACTGTATTAAAGATAGTATTTGTAAATTAGATGCACATAGATACTCAAAAACAGAACATAAGAGTTTGTTTCAACTTACTTTGGTAATGATTTCAATACGGTCATTTTCTTCATTATCTAGGACGTCTTCCTTTATTCTCGCAGCTGAAGCCTCCAGAGAATCTGCGCAGGGCCCAATCAACTCAACCTGTTTCAGTGTTGGAATATCTGCCAAGCTACCCGGGATCTCCCCGAGTTTGTCACAATAGCTTATAACTAGTGTCTCAAGCTGGGGAAAGGATTCCTCTGAAGCATCCCATGTTGTGGTACCTAACCTCACCAGTTTCAACAACTTAAGTTTATGGAACTTGATATATGTAGGAATGCACCACTCTTTGGACCAGATATTGCATTCTGTTAATTGGAGATACTCCAGGACCGGTAGTCCCGAAATGAAATAAACCGCTAAGTCTGGAGGGATCATGCTTAGCACCAACTTCTTTAAATTTGAAGGCAATTGTAAGACATATACTGGGGACCCCGGAAAGAAAAGACGAAGTGATTGAAGATGGGTGTGACTCTCCATATTGATACGGAAAGGCTTTCCATAATCATCTTCACCGGATGTCGAGTCATTTGTAGGAGCCTTCTTGAAAGAGATGCCAAGTTGAAGATTAGGACACTTCCTTAATAATACATCCAAATTATCAGCTTCCTCAATTACAGCTCCCTTAAATATCCTCAAATTTTCCAATTTAGAGGATTCATCAAACATCTCATGCCTATTGTTATACCTATCATTAATATCTTCGGGAATATCAACATGCCTTAATTTTTCCATTTTCCAATACTCCATTGGTATGCCGTGTACTCTCTTCCTCACAATTAAAGTTTCAAGATGTGGAAGATTTAGTAGGAAATCATTGTTGAAAATTGAATCAACTGCAAGGTACTTCAGGTGAATTAGTGGTCTGAAAATATCTGAACAAATATCAGCATCACGAGGACCATTCAAATACAAGACCTTAACAAGTCTCATGTCACTAAGGTGAGAGAAGGACTTCCGATCACAAGAATCTCCTTCATGTGTCATTATCACTGACCTCAAGCGTTGGTGGAAAGTTTTGGAGCCCAAACTGAAAAGCTCATCAGTGAAATTGAAACTCACTCGTCTATCCTTCCAACAGGAAGATTGAAATCGGTTAGGATTTCCCTTAACTGCCAGCATAAACTTTTAATCTCTACTCTTATTCAAACAAAAGTGAAGCACTACATCATGAACTTGGCAGTATTTAACTTTTCTGTTGTATCTTCTACTTGAAACCATCACCACGTTACTGCTAATGAGATCATTCAAGTAACCTTCAGCTGTCTCTTCCAATCTCCCAGATTCTTCAATATTCTGCACGAAGTATTCCGCTATCCATAAATTTATCAATTCAGACACTGGAATTCTTGCGTCCTCCAGAAACATCCCCATGTAAAGAAGGCACGGTCGTAAATGGTCAGGTAAGTTATCGTAACTTAACTGTACAGTCGAAAGACTATATCCTTCAGACTCACCGTGATAGGAAACCAGCGAATTTTTAACCTCATGCCACCAAGAGGTTTCCATTATATTCCTTTTGATTATTCCAGCAACCAAAACAATCACCAGAGGCAATCCTTTGCATCTTTCCGCAACTGCTTTACTCACATCTTGTAGTGAAGGAGGGAAACTTTCCTGTTGAAACACCTTTTTCTGCAACAACTTCAGACTTTCATCGGATGTGAGGAATTGGAGAGAATAAGGATCAATATGGTGCTTGACTTGCTTAGCCACTTCCTCAAGTCGAGTTGTTATTACTATTCTGCTTCTATTTCCAACATCAGGAAACGAAAACCTTAAGTCATCCCATGCCTTACCATCCCACATATCATCCAAAACAATGAGATATCTTCATCCCGTTAGGCTTTTCCGCAATTTGTCAGCAAGAATGTCTTCCTTATCTCCCTTATCCTCTTTACCTGTAACCTGACTAAAAATATCTTGTAATAGGTCCCTCCGGTTATATGATTGGGAAATGAAGCACCATGCTCGAACATCAAAATGGTGAACAATGCTGCCATTATTGTACACCTTTCTAGCAATAGTTGTTTTCCCTTGACCCCCCATGCCTACAATTGGGACGACTTCTCTGTCATGGCTACCTCTAGTCAGATATTGGAGTATTTTTTTCTGCTTCATTCCAAATCCAACTATCTCCTCATCATTCACAGGATTGCTACGATGAGTTGGAAGATGCTTAGATGGCTCTACCTCAGAGAAGGGCTTAAGAGGAAGGTTCTGAAAACTCATCTCCTTCACCTTCACAATAATTTTCTTGCTCTCTTTTATGATAGCAGGAAGCGAGCAACAAATATGCGAAAGAGCATTAAATTGAGCCAGAATAGAGTCGATTGATACTTCAGCTTCGTATGCCAACTTAACAGTACGCCTTTGAAGATCTTTGAGAATTTCTTCATCTTTATGATGTACCTTTGCAACTGTAGACACATAATTTTGTCCCTCCCCGAAAGCATTCTTACCATTTTACCTTCGTCTTAGTGTGTGCCCTCACCCGTGTGATAACCCCTTCACAAAAAGACAAAAATAACAATTCCTAACTAATTTTATCTTATTCTAACAACTCCTCCCTATTAAAAATGACACATCACCATCACCACCCTAAGTACCCATGTGATCCCCCTTCTTTTTCTTGCCCACAAAGAAAGAATATATGGGGGACCCACCAAAATTCCCACATCATAACAAATCCATGCCCATTATAAAAGAAAAATTCTAAGAGGGAAAAAGGGGAGGCTCACTCTTTGATCATCATCTTCTCCACAATAACAACAATCACAAAATAATCTTCCTCACAAGAACAACAACAACAATAAAAAAAAAAAAAGGGCGCCGGTGAAGAGTAACCGGTTAACAGTACCCGGTGAACAGTAACCGGTGAACAGTACCGGTGAACAATAACGGCGTGAAAAGTGACGGTGAACGGGTCATTATTTGTCGAGTTGGATTGTTGGTGTTAAGGTTCGGCTCGAGGTTTCCGGGTGCGGACTCTCTTTATTCGAATAACATTGAGTTTGAAAGCTTCAAATTTAAGGTCCAATTCTTTCTTCTCTTTCATTTAATTCTTATGTCATTGTGATTGCCTGTGATTCAATACCGTGGTTTGTTTGTTGATGTGAACTGTTGGTGATATTTAGGTGTGTGATGTGCTAAGCATGATTGGTGAATTTTCGTTATTCTCGATTGGTGGATTGTGTATTGAAATGGGTTAATCACGTGGTTTAGAATGAATTAGGGTGGGGATTAAAAATGGAGAAAAATGAATATTGATTAATTTTGATGTATTGATAATATTGAACATGATAGAATTGTGATATGTTGAACTTGGTAGGCAAACGTAGGCCGGGTAGGCAAATTTAGGAATAATGATTTGTTGGAGTGTTTGAATATGTGCGTGAATGGTGCTTTCTACTTTATTGCACGAAAAGTTTAAATTATACTCATTTGGCCGGGGAATACCCCGAAGTAGCATGTACGCAAAGGAGGCTCGTGATCAAGGCCCGGAACATCGGGTGGAGTTTAGTTTAGGATTAGTCTAGAATAGAATAGGTTTTATATTTCAGCACCTCTTTTATTTTGGATTGTATAATTTGGACTGAACATTATTTTGGTTTGTTTTGAATTTTGTGTGATTTGTTTTTTTGCTTGTTTTGTGCGTTTATGTGGTTTGTACATTTGTAATGTCAAATTAGCCGATACGCTCCACCAAGAGATCATGGTCGAACCACATGATCGAGGGGTGCCTAATACCTTCCCCTCGATCAACAGAATTCCTTAGCCGGAATCTCTGTTCGCGGATCAGTTTTTTTTAGACTCAAACCATTTTGAAAAAGATTTTCCAAAGGTGACTTGGCACACCGGATTATGCCAAGTGGAGACTCTAAGTTTTGAATATAAAAGGTCATTTTTGAAACAAATCTTCATTTTGTCACTTTAAATAAAAACCCTTTCGAACCTTAAAATGATTCTTTTTTTTGAGTTGAAAAAAAGGGGTGTGACAGCTTTGGCGACTCTGCTGGGGACTTGTTCAGAATTCAAGCTTATTTTGGAGTCGTATCGGCTTTGTTTGGCATTATAGGTGTATAAACATTTTGTTTGTGTTGTTTTGTGTTATTGTTTTATCATTGCGGAATGTTTTCATGCTCTTTATGTACAGTATTTATCCTATGTGTTATCGCTTTTATATCTGGTATCATGTGTCTACCCCCAGGCCTTCTTTCTGCAACAAGTCTGTAGTACACGTGTTGTACACGACCTCTAGTTGAGTCACCCTTATTTTAGGGGGGAGCCGTCGGTGTTATGGAGTAGGTGGAAAGCAAAGCAGCCACTATCGACCATACACTCCCCCGAACAGCCTTGTTAGTGAACCTCAACGTAGGTCAGCCTTTAGGTCATGCTTATGTGCATCATATTGAAGACCTAGCAGGGCCCACTTGGCCCTTTGTAGGAGACTCACCTCTATGGCATCCCTACGTGCTAAATGTTGCATCTTTGAGGGTAACGAGGTTATTTGACCAACTGGTTTGGGCAAAAACATAAGTTAGAAGCAAAGTGTATAGGCAAGAAATTGTTGAAAAAAAAACAGAAAAAAAGAGTGAAGAAAAAAAAGATTTGGTAGTTTTTAGGGTTCTTTATGGCTTTTGTTTTTCATAATTCAAAAAAAATTTTAAAAATATAAAATGTTTTTTTACTTTTTGCACTCATTTCCCACAAAATAAAAAACGTTAAAAAATTTTTCCTTTTATTTCTTTAGTAAGCATTCATAATTCGAAAACTCCAAAAGTATTTTTTTCCTTTCAATAGGAGCTTTGTACATTCTTATATAGTGAAAATGCCAAAAAGATTTTCCTTCGTAATTGTTGGTGTCAGTTTTAGTTGAAGTGTCAAATTAAAAATCCAAAAAAGATTTTATTTGTTTGTCTTTGGTTGTGTCTCTTAAGTCATGGTCTAGCCTGTTATTTAATAATTAATTGTCCAATCTGGACGAACTACGCACCCCTGATTCTCCTCTTTCGGGAGTGAGATACGTAGGCAGCCTATTGTTGGTTCGGGGATCTTATTTGAAAAATCCAAAAATATTTCTTCACTCTCCATTTAGAGTAGGCATTTCATATACATCTTTAAAAGAAAACTACAAAAAGATTTTCCTTTAGTAGGTTCAAGTTTCATTTTCACATGAAATTCAAAAATCGAAAACCCAAAAAGATTTTTCTTTGGTAATCACAGGTTTCATTTTGTATAGAGATTTAAACCTAAAAAAAATGCAAAAAGATTTTCGTCAATTCTTTTGACACTTTGTTTCAAGAAAGAAAAAAGAGTTTAATTAGCCATTTTGGCAAAACTTCACGAACTATGCACACCTGATTCTCCCCTTTCGAGGGTGAGATACGTAGGCTCCCTTCTAGGGTTCGGTGATTTTTTTTCAAGAAAAAAAAAAGAAGAAGAGGTTTTGAAAAATCGTTGAACTCTAATGCATTTGCTATCTCTGGTCCAGTTAGGTTAAGGTGGTTGTTTTGTGGCATTTGGCTGGTCCTCCACATTGCTCCAAGTCACAGAGAAAGTTATGGCCAACAAGGATACCGATTTTGTTGTCACTATCAGATAGAGAGCTTGGAGAATGAGAATGTAGGAGCTAATGAAGAGATTCAAAAATTGAGGCAGCAAATGATAGAAATGCTTCGAGCTTGGGCTAATGGGTTGACGCCTCCTCCATTTCCCGCCGACAATCTGGAATATCTTTCTAGTTTGCCTCCAGTGTCACATGCACAATTCCCTATTTTGGTCGACATGCCACAAATACTCTGGGGCAACAGTATCCAAACACTTCCAATATTCACTTCCTCACTCCTCAATACAAAATTACATGCTCGGCTTCGCCTGCTATTCATGCTTTTGCAGTCCCACTCCCATCTGAAGCTCCTGCTTTTAATGTCAATCCAACGGTTGTGATTCCTCACTCTACAAGCGACCCTGTATTGAATTTTTTTTTTTATCAGCATTATGCTCCCGAGCCCACATTTAAGTCGATTGGTCCTTACGACTGCCTTCAACTGCCTGAATTTCCTCCTAACACTGAGAAACCTATTATTACAGAAGAACAAGAGGAAATGGCCAGAAAATTGAAAAGTTTGGAACTGATTATGAAAAACTTACAAGGACTCGGGGGTACAAAATTGTCTCATATAAAGATCTATGCATGTTTCCAGGTGTACATCTTTCTCTTGGTTTTAAAATGCTGAAGTTTGAGAAGTATGATGGACATGGCGATCCTATAGCACATTTAAGACGTTATTGCAACCATCTAAGGGGCGCTGGAGGGAAGGAAGAATTACTTATGGCATATTTCGGTGAGAGTCTTTCAAGTCTAGCTTCAGAATAGTTTGTTGACTAAGACATCGACAAGTGGAACAGCTGGGATGACCATGCTAATGAATTCGTGCAACAATTTCAATACAATATGGAGTTGATTCCTGACGAGAAATCCCTGACTAATATGAAGAAAAAGAGTACTAAAACTTTCAGAGAGTATGCGATTAGATGGCGTGAACAAGCTATTAGGGTGAAACCTCCAATGAAAGAAAGTAAGATAATGGAGGCATTTTTCAAGCACAGGATGAAACATATTATCAACACTTGTTACCTGCATTAGGCAAGCCATTTATTGAGGTCCTCAAAATGGGGGAGATGATAGAGGATGGAATTAAGAACAGTCGCATTGTGAGTTTTACAACATTGAAAGCGACTACTCAAGCAATTCAAAAAGGTTCGGGAAGTATTGGAGGAAAGAAGAATGAGGAAGATGCATTTTCCATTATAGTTGGACAACAGGCATGGGCAAGAGGACCATACCATTGTTACCCACAGGCTCAAACCCAAGTTTATGCCCAAGTTCCACAGAATCTTTCCCAAAATCCATAATATTCCATTCCCCCACCTCCATATCAAGTGTATAATGCGCAACCATATGTTCAACCCCCATCTTACCCACATTGGCGTGCGCCAACTCTGACAAGTCATCTTTCAACTCCACATTCACACCGAAACCCTTCTAGGCCTGGTTTTCAATTTAAGCCAAATAATGAAATGAGGAAGAAATTGAGGGATAGCTTCACACCAATTGGAGAGTCGTATGCAAGTTTATTCTAGTGATTGGTACAGCAAGGCATGATCACTCCTCTCCTTGGGTATACTCCTGACCCACATTCAAGAAGTTTTGATCCTAATATACGATGTACATATCATTTCGATGTTCAGGGTCACAGTATTGAAGATTATCGTGCTTTAAAAAGAGAAATTGAAAAGATGATTCAGGATAAATCAATCATGGTGTAGAACATTGACGGTGACAAAAAATCTAGTCATTCTAATATGCAAATCAGTGGCTAAGATGTCAGGCTGAGCAATTGAGAAGTCACCCCTCTCCTTACTAGGATGGGGTTTGGTAGCTTGTTTTGTTTTATTTTTCTGTTCTTTGAATTATTTCAGGGTTGTAGTTTGGGATCTGTCTTGTTTGTCCTTTTGTTGTTTATGTTCAAACTCTTCTATCTTTTGTTTCGACTAAATAAAGTGTCTCATTTTCCTTTGTGTTTTAAATATGTGTTGTTTGTTTGTTTTCTTTATGTAGTACATTTTGTGTTAACTCTAGTGATATGACATGCTAGTGAAATTTTCAGCCAGATCTTAAAATCCAGTTTAAGCATGAACATTGAATCAGAGGGTTAAAGTTAGAAAAGGAGAGCATATGAGAAAATAGATAGAGTGCTGAGACATTTGGTGACAAGTTAAGGCAATTATTTTGAGAATCACAATAACAACTTGGTCATCGATTGAAAGGCAAGTTCCAATTAGGTCAAATAGTGGACGTGTGATCGCTATATCAAGAGAAATAAGAAGATAAGCGTCTCCACGAAAGCATGAGTCATTTGATGTGAGGAATGACAACAAAGGTGGAGTTTACACAAGAAATAGTGACGCACAGACTCAATCTGCTTAAAAAGATGTTGCAAATGATCTTCATCTCTCACTTCCAATTGCATGTTATGTACTTGCATTCTCAAGAATTGATATGATGAAGGCATTTTGTTCTGCTATCCAAACATTGTGTCATCCTTTGTTTACCCCATTTGAGCCTTAGTGTTATTTTATTTCATACACCTCTTTTGGAAAGTAAAAAAGATAAAGTCAAAAAGTTACAAAAAAGAGACAAAATGTTTCCAAACAAAGAATGTCAAGAAAAATAGAGTTAGAAAAAAAAATGGTATTCAAACCCATGGTAATTCAAGCGGCATTTGTAAGGAGACGCACTTCCTTGTTTTGGTAATTCTAGCAATATTTCTAAAGAGACGCACTTCCTTATTTGGGTAATTCTAACAATATTTGTAAGGAAACGCACTTCCTTATTTGGTAAATCCATCAACACTTGTGAGGAAACACACTTTCTTGTTTGGTAATTCAAGCGGTATTTGTAAGGAAATGCACTTCCTTGTGTGGAAAATTCAAGCAATATTTGTAAGGAGATGCACTTCCTCGTTTGATAATTCAAGCAACATTTGTAAGAAGACTCACTTCCTTTTTTGGTAATTCGATTGGCACTTGTAAGGAGACGCACTTCCTTGTTCGGGTAATTCCAGCAATATTTGTTAGGAGACACACTTCCTTGTTTAGGTAATTCCAGCAACATTTGTAAGGGGACGCACTTCCTTGTTTTGATGATTCAACAAACATTTGTAAGGAGACACACTTCCTTATTTTGGTAATTCAAGCGCTATCATAAGGAGACGCACTTCAAAAGGAGACACACTTCCTTGTTTGGTAATTCGATCGGTATTTGTAAGGAGACGCACTTCCTTGTTCAGGTAATTCCAGCAACATTTGTAAGGAGACGCACTTTCTTGTGTGGGAAATTCAAGCAATATTTGTAAGGAGATGCACTTCCTTGTTTGATAATGCAAGCAACATTTATAAGGAGATGCACTTCCTTATTTGGTAATTCGATTGACATTTTTAAGGAGATGCACTTCCTTGTCTAGGTAATTCAAGCACCATTTGTAAGGAGACGCACTTCCTTGTTCGGATAATTCAAGCAACACTTGTCAGGAGACACACTTCTTTGTTTGGACAATTCAAGCGGCATTTGATAAGGAGAAGCACTTCCTTGTTTGAGGAAATTCAATAACATTTGTAAGGAGACGCACTTTCTGGTTTGGACAATTCAAGAAACATTTGTGAGGAGACATACTTCCTTGTTTGGTTAGTTCAAGAAACATTTGTGAGGAGACGCACTTCCTTGTTTGAGTAATTCAAGTGGCATAGGTAAGGAGACGCACTTCCTTGGTTTGGTAATTCAAGAGGCATTGGTAAGGAGATGCACTTCCTTGTTTTGATAATTCAAGCAACATTGGTAAGGAGATACATTTCTTTGATTGGGTAATTCAAACTTTTCTTTTGGGTAATGCACTTCCTAGCAGTCCCCTTGATTTCTAGAAAATGCACTTTCTAGTCAAGTTATTGCACTTAATCCTTTGGAGACGCACTTTCTTGCTAGTTTTCATTTGTTAGGTGACACACTTTTTAACTAAAACTTGTATCTCTAGAAGACACACTTTCTAGTTAGAATCCCTCACTTTAATTCTTAGGAGACGCACTTCCTAGGCTTGGTTATTCAATTTTACTCTCAAGAGATGTATTTCTTGGTCAGAGTCTTGATTCATCATTACAACATGCAAGTAGGTATGATGTGACTTTCCCAAAAGTCTTCTGATATTAAATTGGGGAAAAAATTTAATTCTTTTTTTTGAACTTTAATTTTCTGGCAAACGAAATTTCTCTTTATAATAATTCTTGTTTGGGATAATTTTCTTTTATTTTTTATGTGATTTCAGGCGCCCACCTGAAGAACAGGGCGAATAAATGAAAATTCAAGCAACAAGCTGAAGAAGTTGAAAACAAAGCAACAAGGTAAAAAGATGAAAGTTAACAGATTGAAAAATAGCAAGTCAGGAGCCCTCCTAAAGAACAGGGTGAAGAAATTGAAAGCTAAGCAATGAGGTGAAGCATTGAAAAACCAAGCAACAAGTTGAAGAAATTGCAAGTCAGGAGCCCGCCTGAAGAATAGGGTGATGAAACTTAAGTCAGGAGTCCAACAGAAGTTGTATAGATAGGATTTTTGCAATTTCATTTATGTTTTAACTTGTAATTTTCATTTTTGATGTAATGAAAGTGCCGTGGACCGGATCCTTGACGGGACCTCACTCGACTCTCCAACTCGGTCGTCTTTCTTCCTTTTGTTTCTTACCTGTGAATAATGGTCAGGTCAAAATTCGGTCTTGTTGTCTAGTTCTTTGTATGAAAACACTTTGTGTTTACCTGCAAAGAGGGGCATGATGTAGACACAATTCAATCAGTGCAACTACTTAAGTGTATAGTGAATAAAATATAAATGTGTTTACATTAAAGACACTGCAAATCCTAAAATCATTGTTTCTTTGTATGCGGATGATATGTTGATCATAAGTAAAGACATTTCTAATATACATGCTATGAAATGAATGCTTGAGAGCAAATTTAATATGAAAGACCTTGAAGTTGCGGATGCGATCTTAGGGAATAAGAATTCATAAAACTCTACAAGGGTTGGCATTGTCACAGTCTTATTACATTAAAAAAGTACTTGACAAGGTTTAGTATTTGAGCTCAGTATTGCCAAGACTCCATTAGACATGAGCTTTGCACTTCAAAAGAATAAATGTGAAAGTGACTCATACTTGGACTACACAAGAGTGTTGGAAGTTTAATGTATATCATGAATTGTACGAGATCAGACATAGCATGTGCTATTAGTAAATTGAGTCGGTACACGAGTAATCCCAATCAAACTCATTGGATGGCAATGACAAAAGCTTTGGGGTATTTAAAATATTACTACGCTTTGCATTATAACAAATATTCGACTGTAATTGAAGGATATAGTGATGCAAATTAGTTCACCGGGTCGAACGAAGTAAAATATTGTATTTGGCTTCATATGATGCTCAAACTCCCCAAAAATATTTCTGCACCCGCGTCGGATCCTCCAAAATGCACACTATGTAAAATTCATGTAACACCCCGCATTTCGACCTAGAACGAAAAACGTTGTTTCTATGCGTAGATGATCCAAAAGCCATAAATCCTATGCAAATTTGACATATTAATCACTTTTATAGTGTGGGAACCTATTTGAGCATGAATTGAGATCATAGACGAGTTGAAAGCTTTCCTATCATTCAAGTTTTAGTGAGTGTCGAAACTTGGGTCAACTTTAATCGATCATAACTCCTTGTGTATGACGAATTAGAGGGCCTACTATATATAAAATGAAAGATCTTCGAATTAGCTTTCCAACATGCCAATTTCTCCAAAATCCGATACCCGAGGGAAAAGTTATAGCCATTTTCATGTCTGAGATAGTAGCATCGCATGATTAGCGCACGCTCTATCGCACGCATCCAATTTTTAGGTTCTGCTTTTGCATTTTTAAGGGCAAAAGTGATATTTTCCACCCCCTATTCAACCATATCATGGGATTTAATCCACCAAACATCAAAATAATATTATTTTCTCTCAAAATCACCAAGAACACTCCTTAGAGTTTCAACCTAAAAATCAACATATCTCAAGATTTAACCGTAACTTTTCCTTAATTCTTCAAGAATCGGAATCTCCATTGTGAGGGCTACAAGAAGCACCCATCAATCGTACGTATAGTATCCCTAACACGGGAGTTCATTCACAAGCTGCTAATTTAAGGTACATGGGATTTATCCTAAAAACTGCATGATCTTGTAAACACTAGAACATGATTTAACGGTTATCATGCAAGAATTTAGAAAGGGTTTTTTGAAATACATGATTTTATTATGTATTATGAATGTTAAATTGTGTTGTTGATTTGGTCTTTAGGCCTTTCCCCCTTAAAATAGATTTATATGTATATGTCTATGTATATGTACATGTATATGTACATGTATATGTATATGTATATGTATATGTATATGTATATGTATATGTATATGTATGAAAATTTAGATTGAAGATTGTTTGAGAGCACAACTAATGAAATCCCTCTCTTATGATAATTTTAAAGTTTTTGATCTTAATGTGAAGAATTTGAAATGCATGGTTTACGGCTTGAAAATAATTTACTCAACTACCCTAGTACTTTGAGCATGATTTAGAGATTTAAGAGAGAGAGTTTCTTGATGTAAATATATTTTGTTAAAAGAGAAAGATTTGCATGAGATTTAGAGCTTTGACATGACCACCTTGCATTATTGAAAGTTTGACAAAGAGAGTTGCATACATGTGTTGACATGAGTTTTAGAGAAAGAGTTCTTTGAAATGATTTATTGATATGGTGGTCCCGAATTTATGTTTTGAAAATAGAGATTGTAATATGATAATAATGGCTCAGAGATGTGACTTGCAAGTCAATGGTATGACGATACCATAAGTATGTATGTCATAACAGAGTAAGTTTTCAGAATATGTTTTCAGAGAATGCATGTTTTAAAGTATTATAAATGGCCTTAAAGAGGGTTAGGTGGTTACCCGAAGAAGGCTTGAGTTCAAGTAACTCTTAGCCTAAAACTGTGATTTATCGATCCGAGTATATTATTTTACGTTGGTGACGGCAGTGTGGCATAGCAGAGTCAGAGACTCCGACCCTTGCGGCACACTTAGGTTGGGGGCTTGGCCGCCGAGTTATTGGCGAATTTCATATAGCCCGTGGAATTTCAGAGTTGTAGGGTATACCACCTAGCGCAGAAGTAAAACAAAGAGTGTCACAGAGTCTAGATGATTTTTTTAAGAGTCTATAAACATGCCCATGAGATTTCTTACTATATGATATGTTTATGAACTATTTTAAATTGCTCTCATATATGTTAAATATAAATTATTATTTTGGATTTGCTCTGCGTACCAGTACATTTGTATTGACCCCTACCTCCCAAGGTATAAAGCTCAGTTCAGGGGCCTTACTAAGCCGTAGAGTTCTCAGACAGCAGTAAAGTGTGCAGTTGGTGAGCCTTCTTTATTCCAGAAGGCCTAAGTCTTTCAGATTATGTTATTTATTTTGGTTTAGGTCCACTGGGGACCTTGTCCCAACTTCAGACAGTTATTGTTTTCAGATGTAGTAGAGATTTCGCAGACTGAAGCAGATGTGGTCTAGATGTTATTGGATCTCTTTCCTTATTGTTAAATTAAAATCAGAGTATGACCATGTTTCCGTAATGATTTAAAATTCTACATCTTCTTTTATTGTATGAATATTGTGCATAATTACCAGATGTAGAAGGGCGTCCAAGCCTTCATGGTTTGGGATGCTCGTTACGACCAGGGCCTCAGTTCGGGTCATGAAAAACTTGATATCAGAGCACGGTTCATGGTCCCAGGGTGTCTGCAAAATCGAGTCGGGTAGAGTCTTGTTTAGGGGTGTGTAGCGCGCCACACTTTTAGGCAGGAGGCTACTAGGCGTTTAGGAATGTCTCTCTTTCTTCATGTTTTAGTTCGTCCTATAGAGTCGGAATGTTCCTCTTTCATACTCTAATTCATGCTATGGTGTCGCCCATACGGAAGTAAAGTTATCCCAATTCTTTCCTTACCTTGATGTTTTCAGATATTTCTCATCGTTGAGGTGATTTAGGTGCAGAAGTCTAGAATCTAAATGGTATGGTCCTTTCTGATTGATGTCATATAAGATTTTAAATTGTGAAAGGACTTGAGAAGAGTCCGTTAGCACTTCAGAATGTATTGATTCTAGTGTGAACTTTGGTTCTATTAAATCGTATTTTTCAGCTTGCAGTATTAAGAGTATTCAATCCTTTTCAAAAATTTATGTTGTAAATGTCATGTTTAAGAGGGAATGAGGTGTAGCAGAATATTGAAACTATATTTCCACCCGAGTAATAATATAAGTTAAAGTGTCGGTGTCATGACCTATGGATAGTGAGATTAGACCAAGAAGTTGGCTATATGAAGTCACAAAGTTAGAATTCAGAGTGAGCGTAACTTTTGTGTAAATAAATATTTTAGTTGAATAACCGATGTTTGAGTATGATTTACCCCTTTTATAGTGATATACTAATGTTTTAATTTAATTTAATTTAATAGATACAAAGTTAAGTGACCGTGGATAATTAATTACATGTTTTAACCAAAGGAATGGATCTAAATCCTATCAAAAAGTCGATAGTTTTATTATTTAATGAATACTTGTTGGGTCTATCACTAAATAATGCAATCATTCACGTTGAAGGCCGATGCGTATTAATTATTAGTACAGTTAATTATAGAGAAAAGACATCTTTTCCCCCTGAACTTGTCCTCCTAATTCACTTTAGCACTTAAACTTAATTTCCGTTTATTTACCCCCCTTAACATCTTTAAAGTGTATTAGTTTCACCCCTTAATATATATTATCACTCTCATAATGGAGAGTGTATTACATTCTCCACACCTCAGCGCCACCTCAGCACCACGTCATTGCCACGTAAAAATTTATAATTTTTTTTAAAAGTAATTTCACACATATATTATTTTTATGTTTTCCTTTAAATATATATATATATATATATATATATATATATATATAT
>NC_061113.1:828194-829464 GCF_002878395.1 Capsicum annuum | reverse complement strand
CCCTCCCTCCTTTCTTGTTAACACAAAAATACCTCCATTTTTTTCAAACACAAAAATGGTGTTTGATGATTTTATTTTTTTTTAATTTAGTGTATTTGTGGTTGTTCTTTGATAGTTTTAATGTAGGAAAATGAAAAAAAATGAAGGAGAGTGTTAATAAAGAATGAATTTGAGGTTGTTAATGGAAGAATTTGAGTGTTATGGATGTTTTGGATAATAAAGAATAAAAGGTGTTTAATAGGGAATTTTATTTTTTATTTAGTGTTTTGTGGTTGTTCTTTGATGGTGTTAATGGAGGAAAAAAAAATTGAAGAAGAGTGTTAATGAAGAATGGATTTGAGGTTGTTAATGGAGGAATTTGAGTGTTGTGGATGTTTTGGAGAATAAAGAATAAAAGGTGTTTAATAGATAATTTTATTTTTAATTTAGTGTTTTGTGGTTGTTTTTGATGGTGTTAATGGAGGAAAATGAAAAAAATTGAAGAAGAGTGTTGGTGGAGAATGGATTTGAGGTTGTTAATGGAGGAATTTGAGTGTTGTTGATGTTTTGGAGAAGAAAGAATAAAAGGTGTATTTTTAATTTTTTTAATTATATTTTAAATATAATATTAGTATTTTTTTCCTTTTTACAAATATATGTGTTTTTTTCCTTTAAATAAATATTTAAAAGAAATTAAATAGACCAAAAAATGAGTTTTAACGCGCTTGTTTACACGCGGGCAGTTAAGGGGGGATTTTAATTCACTTTAAAGATGTTAAGGGGGTAAATAAACGGAAGTTAAGTTTAAATGTTAAAGTGAGTTGGGAGGACAAGTTCAGGGAGGAAAAGATGTCTTTTCTCTTAATTATACTAGTATATGTACCCGCACGATGCGCGGGCAAAAAGAAGTTACAACAACAACAACAACAAACCCAGTGTATTCCCACTTAGTGGGGTCTGGGGGGGTAAGATGTACGCAGTCCATACCTCTACCTCTGATGAAGTAGAAAGGCTGTTTCCGAAAGACCCCCGGCTCAAGGCACAAAATATCAGACAAACACATAGTACAGCACAGAAGCAGATGACATAACATAAATACGGCACCCATAAGGAATATAAAACAGCGGATAGCAGAGGAAAGCACACAGATTCGTAATAAGCATGGAACACTGAATACGGAATCATAACGGGAATAAAAAATAAAAATAAAAAAAAAACCCCCACCAAGTAATTCCCTACACTACCGACCCAATCTGGCCCTACTCTTCTGCCGTAATTCGCGTCTTCCAGA
>NC_061113.1:792922-828094 GCF_002878395.1 Capsicum annuum | reverse complement strand
TCTCACACCTACAGACCGGGGCATCCATGCCCCTCCTCTTCACGTGTCCGAACCATCTCAATCGTGCTTCCCGCATCTTACACTCCACTGAAGTCACACCAACCTTCTCCCGGATAGTCTCATTCCGAACTCTATCCCCTCGAGTCAGTCCACACATCCAGCGCAACATCCGCATTTCTGCCACCTTCATTTTTTGGATGTGGGAGTTCTTAACTGGCCAACACTCCGCTCCATACAGCAAGGCCGGACGGACTACCACCCTATAAATTTGCCTTTAAGCTTGGGCGGCACCTTCTTATCACACAGCACCCCCGACGCGAGTTTCCACTTCATCCATCCCGCCCCAATACGGTGCGAGACATCCTCGTCAATCTCACCGTTACTCTGGATCACGGACCCGAGATACTTGAACTTATCCCTCTTACATACCTCCTGTGCTTCCAGCTTCACTACTACCTCGTTCTCCCGCCTCACGTCATTAAACTTACATTCCACATACTCTGTCTTGCTTCTGCTCACCCTAAACCCTTTAGACTCAAGAGTTTGCCTCCACATCTCTAATTTGTCATTTACACCCCCTCGAGTCTCATCTATCAGAACTACATCGTCTGCAAAGAGCATACACCACGGCACCTCCCCTTGAATACGCCGCGTCAACACATCCATTACTAACGCAAACAAAAAGGGACTAAGAGTAGATCCCTGATGCAATCCTGTCCGGACAGTGAAATGCTCTGAGTCTCCTCCCGCCGTCCTCACCTGGGTTTTCGCTCCCTCATACATATCCTTAATTACTCTGATATATGCCTGCGGTACTCCCCTCACCTCCAAGCATCTCCAAAGCACCTCCCTGGGGACTTTGTCGTAAGCCTTTTCCAGGTCGATAAACACCATGTGCAGATAAAGAAGTTAATCATTAAAAATATCATGCGTGGATAAAATAAAGACACTAACACTTAAATAAAGATAAAGAACTTCAAGTTGGCTTAGCAAAACCCTTGAGAGATTTCTGTGTATTTAACTCAAAATTTTAGTAAGTTGACATGTCAACTTCCTGGAAATGGGAAAGTATAATTTTCAGTTCAATATAAGAAAACACATGATGTTTAGTACAAATAGGGAATCATGTTTTCCTAGAATGAAAGACCATGAATAATCAAAATCTTTTACTTCGGAAGTTACCTGATATTATTATTTTGTTTTTTTTTTCTTTTGCTCAAGATTATTTTATAAACTTTGAGTTGTAGATCATCATAAATGTATATGAATTTGATTTGGAGAAAAGAAAATTGTACATAGTATATCTAGAAATAAATCCAAAAACTATACACCATATCAAATCATTGATTAAAAAAACATCAAATGTTGACAAAATTTGAAAGTACTTACACCAAACGAAAGAGAATATTCTTAAGTTGTAACTAACATTTTGCTTTTAAAACTTATCATTTTAAACAATAGTGGTATCATAACTTTTACACTATCCAATGTACCATTAAAAACATCTTTGTACATATCTAATTACTAGTATCCATACATAAGTATTTGTTGTTCCTGAAAATAAATTAAAAAAAGAAACTCAAGAAATAATTAGGACACATTTCTAGATGCATTTTGTTTACCAAATAAATAGCTCCACAATTGATGCAATCTAAATTACTACCCTTAGAAATTAAGCTTTTATATAAATTAAATAGAACTATGACGAACATTAGTTAAGCAAATAAAAAATAATGAATGCAGAGGGATGAAGTGCATAATCAGCTTTGCCATTAGCCATACCTGTAACTTAAATAATTTTTCTGTCTATTGCCAAATAAAAGTAAGTTATAACTTCATTTTCTCTCTTCATCTAGATTACTAATTTTTACTTGTGATTTTCTATTCAACAAATCAAAATTAATTTTGAGAAAATAGCAAAGAAAGTAGATAGCTAAAACAGATTTGATCTAAATAATTGGACAAATAAATTTGAGAACTGTAATAAAAACTTATTATAGATTGCAAATATTAAGAATGCAGTTATTGTATTATAATAGAAAGGGGGGGGGGGGTAATAAAATAGACAACAACACTTGGTATTGCGATTGAGCAAGTTTACGCAATAATATTAGCCTCTATGATATGATAGATCTCAATCATAGCCACTATGGTAGAACAACTGTAATATTCTTGGTTCATTTTCTAAATTTTAGTGTTTAGTAAAAAAACTCTTACATGCTACTCGATGCAAGGGACTGCTATTGATGTATTTTTATACTTTAAAAAACTATCTAAAGTGTATAATGATAATTGTAAAAGGTTCTCTATACTATTGATGTTATTATTCCTATGTAATAGGATGTTTGGATTATTGAAATATATCAATTCCTTAAGCAGATTATGGACACAATACATCTAGTAATTAATATAATATATTCTTAACTTCAGTAACTTAAGACATCATAAGACATCAGTTTTTTTAAATATTTTTAATTTAAACTTCTTCATCATTCAGTACTCTGCATATAGGAAAATACACAGTAAATACATAGTAAATAAATCTAAAGGTATAAAGAACTCTTACGATCACTCAAATTTTTATCAGTAAACTCACAGAAAACTTTCTAAGAAAATTTCTTCACAACAGTTTGAACATAGTTAATCCTTATCCCTTCACTTGTTTCTCTTCAGGCTTTTCCTATGCTTTTCAACTGCTATGCAAGATAGGTTTGATTTTACAAAACAAATGCAATGTAACTTGCAGACATTTCAAAGTAATTAAGCATTTACTACTTATATGATCTAGGATTAGGAAAAGAATGCTCTATATATAAATTGACTTACAACTTGTGAATTTATAGTAGATGATGATAACAGATTCATAGTGATGCTTACAGGACATAGCCCATCTTTCACATGCATGAGGTTAGGTCGTCTTTCACATCTTCCAGTAGTGTACTGAAGATGAAAAAAATGCAATATATAGTAATATTTATTGAATCCCATCACATCTTCTGACAGTCCTTTTTTGTGAAAATGCAAATATAATGAAAATCTATAAGCACAAACTCTAAAATTTAGCAAGACAATATGAAGTGATTCTTATATGAATAATTGCAACACAAGGTAATGTTTAAAACGCTATCATATATGCAGATAATTTTCTTTAAAATATTGCAAATTAAGGTACCAATAGATACATGAACGTGATATACATAAACTCATAAAACAATTTGATAAACATCTAATCTAATAACTTAATCTCAAATATTTATGCAGATAACTATTGTTAGTTTTCACAGCAAGGTAGCATTTAAAACTCAATAATATAGGCAGACTTCCTTGGAAAAAAAATAGAACAAATTTAAGGTAGCAATTGCACCAAGCCTACCTATGCCCGCATAAGTTCAAATTTGCTGCATGGATGCATGTAATTGTGATATACCAAAAAAATATGAACCAATGGGAATAACATATAAAATCTAAACTTTAGGTAAATTGTGCCATTTTACCTGCACAAATGCTTTATAAAGGTGTTGTGAATGCCCTTATTTATATGTCATCAGTAGTTCAATGACTTTTTTAACCATTGACAAATTTAGTATTTTTTGTTACTTATATAATGTAAACACATGACAATTTAGTTGTCATATGGAATCAAGCAAGAAAATATTATATTTTGTTGATTAAAACATAATTTTTCTCTCATTCGCAATGTCTGAATTGCAATATAATTCAGCGAAAACAGGACAATGAATTTTTTTATTTCTTCAGGCTTCAAAGTTACTTGGGGGTCGTTTGGCAATGTGAGATGAACTCATAATTGAAATAACTTGATGATTAATTGAACATAACCATCCCAGATATGTCTATAAAAAAAAGCTAACAATACACAACGATTAATGTAATTAACAGTTAAAATGTTGTGTTTGATCTAGAGTCAAAGTGGGATACTAACCTTTTCTGTCCATGGTAAATCATCAAGCAAAAATAGTGCAATCGTCTTATACACATTAGCACGCCAAACAAATGTGCTTTAAAAGTATAGACAAATCTAAAAATCTCATAGAAAGAATTGAACCCAATTCTTAATTAATAAATAATTCTCAAAGACACATTAAGAATTTGGTTTGCAAATCAATTTTATTTTTTTTTGATAGTAGGGTTCTTTATATGTAAATACAATTATATAGATTCATCGACAGAAAAAGATTACCAATTAAATCGGTTGGAAAATGGAGATTACCGGTGTGTTGATAGTAGAAGCAAATTGGATGCTCTATGCACTAAGAGAACTGCAGAATTTCAATAATATGCATATAAATCGTTTGACTTATTGAAGTAGAAAATATAGAATTTTATTTGCGGATTAACCCATCTGGTTTCAACTGATGTGCCACAATTAGGTTAAGGATAATGCTAATCACAAAGCAGTTTCCAATTCAAATTCAAATTGTGAACTGTAATGTGAGAAGATTAAATAAGATTTTCTATTTTTATTTTATATTAAAAGAAGGTAAAAGAATCAGCAAAAAATATTACTTTCATAGGAAACAATAATTAAAATTACAAAATTACATAGCTTATATATTATAAAATCTTTTCATCTACTTCAATGCATTGATAAGAATATTTTAGTTTGAATTTCAAGCTGCCAAGTATTAGGACGTGGATGTGGATAATGATTGAAAAATAATACATTTTAAATAGTTTTTAAAAGAAAAACATTAGACGTAATATTTAATAACCAACAAATATACCAACATTCGAATTTAAAATTGTAAATTGTAAATTAATTTGGAATTTGAAATTTTTAAAACGACAAATGAATATAAAATTAAGTAACTAAAATTTTGAAAATTTTAAAACCAACTGATTTAACAACTTTTTCCTAACTAATTAACTAAACAGACATGTGTTAGTATGTAATGCTTCCACTTGGCTAAATGAAGAGTCTTTGTCCTCTCCTTTTAATAATATATAGATTTTCAGGTTCATATGCATTCCCATTGGCCTTCAAAGTCAATGGTTGCATTATTTAGTGAAATAACATGTCTTATGATATATTATTAGTGCAGAGAGGCGACAACTAATTAATTGGCCTTCCAATGATTAATCAAATAATCAAAGTTTTTGGAAGGAGTGGACGGGGTAGCTCAGTTTACAGAAGAGGATTATTCAATTCGATCAGTGAAACTAATTAAGTGTATAGTGAATAAAATATAAATGTGTTTACATTAAAGACACTGCAAATCCTAAAATCATTGTTTCTTTGTATGCGGATGATATGTTGATCATAAGTAAAGACATTTCTAACATACATGCTATGAAATGAATACTACAGAGCAAATTTGATATGAAAGACCTTGAAGTTGCGGATGTGATCTCAGGGAATAAGAATTCATAAAACTCTACAAAGGTTGGCGTTGTCACAGTCTTATTACATTAAAAAAAGTACTTGACAAGGTTGTGTATTTGAGCTCAGTATTACCAAGACTCCATTAGACATGAGCTTTGCACTTCAAAAGAATAAATGTGAAAGTGGCTCACACTTGGACTACACAAGAGTGTTGGAAGTTTGATGTATATCATGAATTATACGAGACCAGACATAGCATGTGCTATTAGTAAATTGAGTCGGTACACGAGTAATCGCAATCAAACTCATTGGATGGCAATGAAAAAAGCTTTGAGGTATTTAAAATATTACTACCCTTTGCCTTATAACAAATATTCGGCAGGAATTGAAGGATATAGTGATGCAAATTAGATCATCGGGTTGAATGAAGTAAAATCCACAAGTGGATATGTATTCACTTTAGGCGGAGGAACAATCTCTTGAAAAACATCTAAACAGAAATGTATTGCCCACCCTATAATTGAATCTGAATTTATCACATTAGATAAAGCCGGTGAAGAAGCTGAATAACTCCAAAATTTCTTGGAAGATATTTCTTATTAGCTTAAACCTTTGGCACTAATATATATACACGGTGATAGTCAAACGGCAATAGGTAGGGCAGGGAGCATGATGTAAAACAGTAAATCTAGTCATATAAGACAGAGACATAAAACCGTTAGAGAACTACTCTCTAGTGGATTAACACGATTGATTATTTGAAGTCAAAGAATAATGTGTCGAATCCACTTACAAAAGATCTATCTAGAAAGGGAGTTGAGAGATCATCGAAGGGAATGAGTTTAAGGCCTAGAAGAAGTCGTCATGGCTGTAACTCCACCTAGCAGATTGGAGATCTCAAGAGCTAAGTTCAAGGAGATCAAACAAAATTGTGACTGATGGTTCAGCATTGTAAATATAATCAACTCATTCTCATGATAAAGACAATATTCAGGAAACAAGGACAAGACTTACGGATTGAAGCTTTTTAATGGTTTCAAAGTGTGGTAGATTTAACCAAACAGTTTGATCTAAGGAATTAAACATTTAGGAATCATTTATTTGAGGGTGAAGTGGAAGTAGCTTCAAGGAGGATGATAGCAAAGGCCTATTGTCAAAGCTCTCATGAAATCAAGACGTGTTCATGGTTGAAACAAATAAAATCGTGAGAGCCATAGATGGTAAACTATTGGCTGTGTGACTTGTGTTATCTAAGAGTCTATTAAAGTTCGACGGTTTACAAATATCACATCTACCGATTGACCGAGTGCATCCAATGCAAGTTCACTACGGAAAGTTCAAATAAAAACCTACTTATCCAGATGCAATTAGTCTTTACTTGTTGATCACACACTTATTCGTTAATTATTTAATAAAATAGCCATTCCCCATTTAAGTGAAAGATTATCGGGTTTTAAGTGAATATGTGAACGAAAAATAGAGGAAAAAAATTGGAGGGAAAAAGGAGTGAACTTTCACTTGAGGAAGTATAGTTCTCCCATATTGATGGAAGAAAAAAAATTTCTTGTGCTTTTATTGAGAAACTCTTTCATGTGGCTAGTGAGGCAAGAACAAGAGATGTCTTGCGCCGTCGTTGTTGCTCGCTTTAGATCGGCTTTGGATTCAAAATTGGATTTGGAAAATGATTGATCGAGATATTAATTTTTTGGACAGATTTATTCGAAACTTGAAAATAAGTGAAATTTTAATTCAAAAATCCAATATAAATATTTTACGCAGTCATGGTATAATGCTTGCACACTTATTTCTATTGGTTTAACCTTAAAAACTCAAGCTTAGATGCTAACACTTAACATGGATATCACCAAGCCTTTGATGAACCATATCACTTTCGACATAGCCTACCACTATTGCGACTCCAAATTTATATCCCTCTACTATGAGAATCAAGATCATCGCAAAAGGCCCAACACTACCAATCAAAACACCTTAACATGGCTATTTAGATCACCATATACCATCTAACTAGTCTTTCTCCACTTAACAATTCAATGGTACCAATAGCCTTAGAAAGAATGTCGCAACCTCATGTCACCTTAGGCATACTTCTACATCATACATACAATATCATACATCACTACGAATCAAATAAACCTAATCTCTTGCGTACACCGTTCAAGCCTATTAGATCACTTCCATAAAATCGATATCATTACCCAATCAATCATCACAACTATCTTAATGGGCATTAACTGTTCAAACTTAGTGTCTAGTGCTGAACGTAAATATGATTTACAACCCAACCTTACGCACAATTATCACTTGAAAACTGTGAAATAACCATCAAGAAACACTAGTACACTAGAACTTCATAGCCACAAAAAAATCGATCGTGACCTTACAGTTTTTCCTCATCATAATCTATTAGCAAGTACTATTTCAACACATCAAGCCTACTAATTAATCCCACAAAACACACATCATCAATCTCTTGCCAGTATTTACCACCATACTATTTAAATTCAAGCCTAGTCTAGCATCAATCACTTACCATCAATGAAGAATGCAACATAAAATAAATATACTAATCCATTAAATTGGGACATTCTACCCAAATGCTTCAAAAATCTACCACATACTTTTCTCACATGTAGTACTAGTTTACAACTACTAACAAAAAGAGGGTCAAGGGGTAAAGTCACATAATAGACATGATCAACCTTAATCTGATATTATAACCCAATACAATATTATCTACTTATACAAATTTCTCAATCCATACTTACTTACTCAATCATACCTTTAGACTACCTTCAATTTCCACAACAACCATGATTCTATAATTATAACTTACTGGTTAATATAGCCACATTCATACTTTAAGCAACCGACAAATCACCCTGACTAACTGCTCCTTCTCTATCTTCTACTAAACTAACACACAAGGACGAATCACCTCTTTACCAACTCAATCTCATGCAAACAGATTCAGCTATACATATATTAAACCAACACAAGAACAACAGGTTGGACAACAAGTTGCTAGTGAATCGAAATAGGCCTCACACGGCTTCACTCGACTTTGATTTTTGTATTTTGAACAAGAAAATGAGATGAATGACAAGGAAACTATGCTAGTGAATCGAAAGAGCTCCACGCGGCTTCACTAAACTTTAAAAAAATTTAGTTTTTTTTAAAAAAAAACACCATGATAGCAGGATTACATATTATAAGAGATAGAAAATTGACACATAATATTTAATGGTCTAAGAATACATATCTTACTCTGTATAAATAAAAATATGAGCAAAACACTTCCCCCATGGACTACCATACCATCCACGCATGCTACTAGCTACCTCATTAGTTTATCACTATAAAGGGGTAAATCATCCTCAAACACCGGTTATCTAACTAAAACATTCATTTACACAAAAATTGCCCTCACTCTGACTTCTAACTTTGTGGCTTCACATCACCAACTTCTTGGTCCAATATCATTACCAATAGGTCATAACAACAACACTTTAACTTATGCTACTATTCGGGTGGAAATACAGTTCCAAGATTCTGCTATACATCGTCCACATCTGTATCAAGATTTTTGAGAGGGACTAGATGCACTTAATACCTTAAGCTGGAAAGCACAATTCCATCAGGATCAATGTTTACATCAGAATCAACACATATTGAAGCACTAACAGAATCCTCTCGAGTCTTTGCATAATTTTTAAAATCTTATATGGCTCAATCAGAAAGGACTATATCATTTAGATTCTAAACTTTTCGCACTTGAATCGCCCCAATAATGGGACATATCTGAGAACATCAGAGCAAGGAAAGAATTTGGGATGACTTTACTTTCATATGGGCGACACCATAGCACGAATGAGAGTATGAAAGAGAAACATTCTAACTCTATTGCACGAACTAGAACATGAAGAAAGAGACATTCCTAAACACCTAGTAGACTCCTGCTTATAAGTGTCGCGCGATACACACCCATAAACAAGACTCTACCCGACGCGATTTCGCAGACACCCTGGGACCATGAACCATGCTTTGATACTAAGTTTGTCACGACCCAAATAGGGGCCCTGGCCGTGACAAGAATTCCAAACCATGAAGGTTCGAAACACCCCTATTTGTTTGATAATCATGCACATAACTCATATGATAAAAGAAATAAGAAAGATAAATAATATTACGGAAACATGATCAAGAATCATATGAAATCAATAACGGGGAATAATGCACCAAAATCTCTATCAATATCTGAAAATCGTCTGCGAAATCTCTACTACATGACTGAAACAATAACTATCTGAAAACTGGGACAAGGCCCCCAGTAGACCCAAAACTACTAAATGATAAATGAACTGACAGACATCAGGTCTTTTGAAATATAGAAGGCTCACCACTTGATTCTGTAAATCTGTCGGAAGAGATCTACTGGTTATCTGGACCCCTAGACTGTGCCTCCGAACCTGGGAGGGAAGAGGGTCAATACAAAAGTACTGGTACGCAGAAAAATCAAAACAGAAATATAATATTTTTTTTACATAATATAGGTGAGAGCCATTATAGAGCAGTTTCATATCAAATCATTTGAAAAGCACATGGGCATAATGCAATAGTTTTTCAACATCAATGCAATGCAGCTGAGCTAGGTGGAATACCCTACATGATTTACACCAACTGTCAAATCTCGGTTGCCGCCGATATTAGAGTATAAGTGAGGGGAAGACACACAAGATCACACAGCAGTGTGTCCCGACCCAATAAAGTATAGTAGTGCCCAAGATCACTTAGCCTGGGCTCCTAACCATAGTCCCAATTTGGGAATGACATAAAGCTAGGTACACAAGATCACTTAGCCTGGTACCAAATTCCTGTGCCGGCAAACACGATTTCCAGCGATGAGCCCTTGCACTCAAATGCCTTCTTCGGGCATTCACCTATCTCATGTAAAATCAATGTATTCAAACTTCATTTAATTCAATCACATATCATATTCTGTAGGGTATCGTCATACCCGACTTGCAAACCATCAATATCACATCATCACATTATGCAACCATTATATTCATAATAATTCAACATAGTAACCCTCTCCTTGCAAGTCAAAAATCATAATCATTTTCGAAATATCTCATGCCATGCTTGTCAAGATGATTTCAAACATTTCACATCATATGGGAATTTAATGCAAAAATCAAATCAAGATAGGGATTTCATATAATTCATGCCCTCAAGTTAACATCTTTTCGGAATACATGCACATACATATATCATATATCAAATCACTTTGGGAATAGGCCTAAAGACCAAATCAATATCATAAAACGTTTAAAACATAATCATATTCGTAATTTTAAAACCCCCATTTTGAAAACATGAATTTTTAAAGCCCATGAGATTTTTAGGATAACCCCACGTACCTCTATTTCAGAAAATAACGGATGATTCTTGAAGCTTGCGGATTGGGGATTCTGAATCTCTAATTAGTTTTGAAAACCCACGGTTGAATCTCGAGCTCTCTTGACTTCTCCAACAAAATCCTAGGTTGTGTTCTTGCTCAATTTGGATGAAAATAATGATATCTTAGGGTTTGGAGGGATTAAATCCCGTGTTTGAGAAGAGAGGGGTAAGGGAAATTACCAAAGTGCCACTAATGAAACGGATGTGGACTGCAGAATTTGGCCAGGCGCGATTTGGCAGGTGTCGCCTGTCCTAGTGCAGTGCAGTTCACCAAGCGATGCCTGGTCTATCACGGGCTATAAGACAGGCGACGCCTGGGTGATCGCGTGCTAAGGCCCCCGCGATAGAGCGGGCGACGCTGGCAGATCGCCCGATGCTACTGGAACGCACACCCAAACGTGGTCTTATGCTCGTCTAAAAATCCCGAAACTCTTCTGTGACGTACCCTTAACTTCCCCGATCATAACGCAATAAAAATTTCTAAAATCGAAGGTCGGAAAGACTGAAAAGTTGTATCCCGAAGATTAAGAGTTAAAAATAAAACTAAGTCTTTATTCTATACTTAGAAAAATATTCTAGTTGTTAGCCCCTCAAACATAACACTAAAAATGAAATCGACTTGAGAATTTTACGGGGCATTACGACAGGGGTGATTACCACACGTATGTTAATAAAGAATAATTCAGTTCGGGTCTATATACGTAGGGACGACGGTCTAAACTCTAGTACGAAAATACGGGGTGTTACAGGTAAGGTAAGGTCCTGTCCTACTTGCTTGTACTTTTTTTTGAGGATTTTTAATAAAAGTCCGCTAGACACTCTGTCTAGACGTATATATTTGGAAAAAAAAATACTTTCTCCGTCCCAAATTATATGTTGCTATTTCTTTTTTAGTTTGTCTCAAAAAGAATGTCGTCTTTTCTTATTTGATAAATTTTTAAAAACACAATTACAATTTTATTCTTAGTGGTTCCACTTGACTTTAACTACTATTACTCATTTTTTATTTATTTTTCAATTAAAACTGATCCCACTTGATTTTAAATACTATTACTTCTTTTTTAATATGGGTAGTTTTGTAATTTTAACAAAGTCAATACTTATTTCTTAAATATCGTATCCGATCAAATGACGACACATAATTTAGAACGAAGGGAGTAATAAATTACAGATACAAAAAAAGGATCTAAATCCAATAGTTGTATTATTTTAATAAATAATTCTTGGGTTTATCATATTAATTAATAGTACAGATTGACAGCTAATTAATTAATTGGCAGGTTAGTATCCATTCCAATTGGCCCTTCCCCAACAATTAAAAAATAAAAACAAGATGAGTCCAAGATCATAATAATTTGTGTTTTCTTTTAATTTTAATGTTTTTTAACAAGGAGATATACACATCCATACAAGTAATATGATAAAGCCAAGAATTATTTATTAAAAAATAATACAACCACTGTCATTAAAAAATAATACAACCACTGACTTTTTGGTAGGATTTAGATCTAGCCCTTTGGTTAAACCACAATTATTCATCCACTAATCTTGTTAAAGTATGCTAATGTGAACTAAGAGAGACAAACACTTCCTCCTTCATTGTTAATTATGCTCATATTAACCTTTTCTTGTTAGCTTTCTCCTTCTACAATCTTTGTCAGGTATTTTTCAATAAACATTTTTCTAATTTAACTTACGAATTTTTATCTTTTCTATAGTGGAATTTGGTTTAAACATAGTTATCAAAAACTCTTTTTTCTAGGACTGGATCAGAACTTGGAGATACAAAAAAGGCAAAAGAAGATCGATCAACTACTCTTCATGCTCGCAAATTGTAAGATTGAATATTAACTTTCCATTGCTTTCCTTCTTTCAAACATTCTGCAAGTTCTTAAATTGACAAAACAACTTTATTTATTCCATTTTTCTTTTACCTTGATGACAACTACTATTAAGTGTTCTACTTTTATCTATATGGGTGTGTTTGGTACGAAGGAAAATGTTTTCCTGGAAAACAAGTTGTTTCTTACTTGTTTTCTTATATTTGATTGGTGGATGAAAAAAAAATTTTAAAAAATATTTTTTAGTGTTTGGTTGATGAATGAAAAATATTTTTTAAAAAATACATTTTAGTGGTTAGCTAAAGAGTAAAAATACATTTTATAAAAATAATTTTTGACCCTGAAAATACTTTTTTAGGGTGTGTTCGATATGAAGGAAGAAAAACGTTTTTTAGAAAAATAAGTTATTTCTTACGTATATTCTTGTGTTCGTTATACAAATTGAGTAAATATATATTTTTTAAAAGTATTTGTATATATTTAACAAAAACAATGAGAACAAATAGGATAAGAAAAAAGTTTTAAATTTTTTTTCAAAAGATAAATTAAAAAATTAATTTTTAGAGGGAGGGGTTCGTAGGTCAGGTTAAGGTTTTCAAAATAGATAGTAAGAGCTGAAAAAGAATTTTTTTACTTTTTTTATTTTTGGGGTGAGGGGCTAGTAGGAGTGGGGGTGGGGTCGGAGTAGGAAAGTAATGGTGGGGGAAGAAAAAAATTAACTTTTTATAAAAGCTGGAAGAGGGAGGTTGGTAGGGGTGGGGGTGGGGTCAGGTAGCGGAGGAAAAAAAAGGTTTGAATTTTTATAAAAAAATTAAATATTATTTTGAAGGGACAGTGGTTTGAGTTTTGGGTTAGGTATCATGTAAGAAAAAATTTTGAAATAATTTTTTTGAATGAGGGTGATAAGACGTAGGGGAGTGAGGGTGGGGTAAGAAAAAATTTAAAAAATTTAAAAATTATTTTTTTCCTCAAATCTAATAAAAATAAATTTCCTTCAAAAAGTAAGAAAAATATTTTTTAAAAAATATTTTCTTTCTTACCAAACACACCCTATGTCAAAACATTACATTGGCCTCAAATGACGAAATGAACAACTATGCTTCAGTATCTGCTCTATATATTGAAGAACCGTTGCTAAACCAAACAATTAAAAAAAAACAAATGGTCAAAACACTGTCGGCGTCGTAACAGAACGGTCAACCGGCATCGGAATTATCGAAAAATTAATTTGCTCCGCACGGGTATCGGGTTCTAGACTGTTGGGTACCGGTATACTGGTTTCAACCGGTACTATTGCGTACGGTACCGGAGCATTATCAAAATCGGATCGGAACGGAAAAACTCCGGTCTGTTGCCACCAATGCATTGATTTCAGTAGTTGGTAATACATAAATGTGTCTTTTAATTTGGCCTTAACTAAATAGACACTTAAAATTATATAAATTTTAACAAATAAATACACACATCCTGTGAACTCTATTAGAGTAACATGCCAATATTGGAGTCTTCATTTATGAGCTCTGTCTTATTATTGCATAGAAAAGCAAAGCATATTATTAAGGGATCGTTTGGTAGAGTGTATTAAAAAATTAATGCATACATTAGTTTAATGTGTATAACTAATACCTTATTTGGTATATTTTTACACTCTATGTATAACTAATATGCTCTATTGTGCATTAAGGTGTGTGTTGCTAATATCTCAAAATCTATGATATTAGCAATGTAATAGATTAAAGACACTATTATTCCTCAAAAAAAAATTTTTGAAGAAATTATTTAATTTATATTATTTTTAATACATCAAATCAAATATTATATAAGAAAAATACAAACATAACTAATGCAAGCATAGCTAACACAAATATTACTAATACAAATATTACTAACACACCATATTTTTCATTATTCTTGTACACTCAATCAAATGACTCTTAAAGAGAAAGCACTAATGGGAAAAGGTGAAAAGTATATGTGGGTCCTTTGAAAACACTCCATCAACTTTCCCCAAAGTCTAATTAAAGTAGAATATAGAAAGATCTTTATAATTAGTAACTCTTTTGTATGAATTATTTATCTATTAATATAATTATAATGATTACTAACATTTATATTTTGATTAATGATAAGCTTAACATATATATTAACTAGAAGTGCAAGGCCCGTATTAGTATGGGTCCAACAGTAGAACATATGAATTGCAAGTTTTAAGTTTTAGGATTTATCTTGGAGTAGAAAGTTTGAGCAATAGAATATTTTTATTAGTATGATTGAGTTGAAGGAATCACAATTGAAATCTTTTTTTTAACCTTCTTGTTAAATTTTGTGATAAAAAATATAAAGAAAAAAGAGGTGTAAATCTGATGAAATAGCTTAAATCAAATATCCAGCAGATTATTGATTTTCAATATCGCAAAGATTTAGAATTATGTAAACTTACCCGATAAAGAGAATACACACCTTAAATTCACTATTATTTTTTTTTAATTATTAATTTTAACACAGGAAAAGAGTGTTATTTTTTAATAGAGAAGGAAGAGTTGAGATTTTCTTTTCTTTATTTATTTTTAAAACAGAGAAATGTTAATTTATATTGAGGAGCTGTAAAAAATTGAGAAAAATGACTACACATATTTGATAGAAAATTTGCTAATGTTAAGAAAGTTCGAAGTGTTTGGTAGTAAATTTGTGATAGATACACGATTTTTGTACTTAAATTTACTTTATTTGTATTTATTAAATTAGTTGGTAAAAATCTTTTGCAAATAATCTTAATACTTCTTTTCTTTAATTTCTTTAAAATATAATAATAAAATTTACTTATGCTTTATTCTTCTCACACTTTACTACATACATTTTATCCTCTTTAAATCTCATTATGAGCTGGCTCGGCCGAACGGAATCACCGATCTAGATAGAAGGGTCGTTCACTCTCTATTCTTTGAGAGGTTGCTTGCGACGGTAGCATTAGCTAGGCAATCAAGGCAGGTCGAACAGAGTCAGTCCTAGGGTGACGATCATCGGATGGAAAAATGGATTGAGCTGGCTAATCACTTGATGACCCGGTGGAGAATGGGAATATTTTACCCTCTTTAAACATCACTGTACATTAAAATCACGATTGAATAGCTGAAGTAGAAATCAATTAATTTTTAAAATTTTTTTTGTTAATTATTGTTATTTACAGTACTTTTATTTCATTTTCAAATAATATATGTTGCTTTATATTTTCTTTTGTCCCGTCCCAATTTATATGACACTAATATAATTTTGATAGTTAATAAATTATTTTATGTTGACATATCATTTTGCTATTCTTATTTTTCTAATACATAAATGACTTATAATAAGGAGTGATATAGTAACATCATCATTCGAAAGACGAAAATTTAATTTAAAACATTCAGAGTTAATTTCGCATTTTATGTCTATTTTATTTTTCATTAAATATTATTTATTTTCTTAATACTTAGATGATACATAATAATTAATTAAAAGCGATTGACTATGTTATTACTATAAAAATTAATATAATTTTATCATATCCAATAGTAATCATCGATAATTCACCGGAATTGTATATTAATTAAATACGGAATGCTATATTTGCATATGCAAAATATAATATTATTAAACATTATTGGATAGTGCATTATATTTATATTTCACAATAATGAAATTTTACTATATATTTTTCTTTATTTCTTTTTAACTTGATATATATTAACCCAACACAAATTCTAAGAAAATATTTATTAGAAATGTATTTTATTAAATGAAATTTACTAGTTTTGTACTTTAAAAATTTAAAGTTAAGTTTAAATATTAGTATTTCTATATAATAAAAAAAATTGAAAATTTAAATTTACTAAAATAAATAAAAATATTAATTATATATATAAAAGTCAATTAAACTAATAAAATTGATTTACTTTAAATATTTAGTTGTAATTAATTAAGATAATTTTTTATTTTGTCATGATTTATGCTGCACCGATAAATTTTGAGAGTTGAATAGAACTTTTATCTATTTAAAAAAATATTTTAATTTATTAATTATTGTAATTTATAATAATTTTTACGTAATTATCAAATAATATATTTACTCCTTGTGTCCCAATTTATGTGGCTTCGATACAATTTTGAGAATCAACTAAAATTTAATATATCTTTTAAATAGTTTAAGTTGTTAATTAATATGATTTGCAGTACTTTTTCTTTTATCTCAATTTATGTGGCATTGCTAATATAATGAGAGTCAATAAAATTTCTATATGTCTTTTAAATATTTTAAGTTATTAATTATTGTGATTTGTGGTAACAAATTAGTTTTGAATATGATAGTCAATTAAATAAATAAATAAATTTTACTTCCAATATGTAGTTATAGTTAATTAATATAAATTAATAGAGTATATTAAATATTTAAACCATTATGATGAAACAATGAAATTATTATATATTGAGGTATGTTATGTAATTAAGTGGGGGGTAGAAGAGTTTTTTTGGTAATTGCATAAGAGGTGGTCGAAAGTAATTTTTTATTATGTCATGATTTATGCTGCACTGATAAAATTTTGAGAGTTGAATAGAACTTTTATCTATTTTTAAAAAAGTGTTTTAACTCATTAATTATTGTTATTTATAATAATTTTTACGTAATTATAAAATAATATATTTACTCTTTGTGTCCCAATTTATGTGGTTTCGATACAATTTTGAGAGTCAACTGAAATTTTATCTATCTTTTAAATATTTTAAATTGTTAATTATTATGATTTGTAGTATTTTTTCTTTTATCTCAATTTATGTGGCATTGCTAAAATAATGAGAGTCAATAAAATTTCTATATGTCTTTTAAATATTTTAAGTTATTAATTATTGTGATTTGTGGTAACAAATTAGTTTTGAACATGAGAGACAATTAAATAAATAATAAAAATTTACTTCCAATACGTAGTTATAGTTAATTAATATAAACTAATAGAATATATTAAATATTTAAACCATTATGATGAAACAATAAAATTATTATATATTGGGATATGGTATGTAATTAAGTGGGAGTAGAGAGATTTTTTTGGTAATTGCATACGAGGTGGTCGAAAATTTTTATTTTTTTTGTCATGATTTATGCTGCACCGATAAAATTTTGAGAGTTGAATAGAACTTTTCTCTATTTTTAAAAAAGTATTTTAACTTGTTAATTATTATGATTTATAATAATTTTTACGTAATTATCAAATAATATATCTACTCCTTGTGTCCCAATTTATGTGGCTTCAATACAATTTTGATAGTCAACTAAAATTTTATATATCTTTTAAATATTTTAAGTTGTTAATTATTATGATTTGCATTACTTTTTCTTTTATCTCAATTTATGTGGCATTACTAAAATAATGAGAGTCAATAAAATTTCTATATGTATTTTAAATATTTTAAGTTATTAATTATTGTGATTTGTGGTAAAAAATTAGTTTTGAACATGATAGCCAATTAAATAAATAATTTTTTTTTACTTCCAATATGTAGTTATAGTTAATTAATATAAATTAATAGAATATATTAAATATTTAAAACATTATGATGAAACAATGGAATTATTATATATTGGGGTATGATATGTAATTAAGTGGGAGTAGAGGTTTTTTTTTGGTAATTGCATAAGAGGTGGTCGAAAATATTTTTTTATTTTGTCATGATTTATATTGCACCGATAAATTTTTGAGAGTTGAATAGTTTATCTATTTTTAAAAAAGTATTTTAACTTGTTAATTATTGTGATTTATAATAATTTTTACGTATTTATCAAATAATATATTTACTGCTTGTGTCCCAATTTATGTGGTTTCGACACAATTTTGAGAGTCAACTAAAATTTTATATATCTTTTAAATATTTTAAGTTGTTAATTATTATTATTTGCAGTACTTTTTCTTTTATCTCAATTTATGTGGCATTGCTAAAATAATGAGAGTCAATAAAATTTTTATATGTTTTTTTTTTTAAATATTTTGAGTTATTAATTATTGTGATTTGTGGTAACAAATTAGTTTTGAACATGATAGCCAATTAAATAAAAAAAATTACTTTAAAATATGTAGTTATAGTTAATTAATAGAATTTATTAAATATTTAAATCATTATGATGAAATAATAAAATTATTATATATTGAGATATGGTATGTAATTAAGTGAGGGTAAGGATATTTTAGTAATTGGATAAGAGGTGGTCGAAACCACCTTTTCTATATAATAGAAAAGAAATATCATCTTCAAAGATTAAAGCAATAAGTTCAGTTTAATAAGAAAATGGAAGTGTAGAATTGATAGTTTGTTGAGGTTACTAGAACTTTCCATAGAAGTAAATAATATGATATCATGAAATATAAAATGTGGAATACCAACAAATCATAATACCATGAAATATAAAATGTGAAATAAATAGGCTGATTAGCCCCGCTTTAATTTTAAAAAAATACCTTAATAATATGAAATTTTAACGTAACCATAAAGAAATAAATAATTTTTTAATATATAATTATATTTTTTAAACATAAACATTTAACACTTTAAACTCTTAAAAAAATATTTTAAGCGCACAAATTAATAGTCATTCATGAAAATAAATAATTTTAATTTGAATCATTTTAGCAATAAAAATTAATAATAATTAACTCTATATATTATTAACAGTTATAAAAGTATTTCAGTCATTTTAACAATAAAAAATGCTTAAAAACATTATTTACCAAACAAATTAATATTTTTTTTTCAGTTTCAGCATTTTTATCCAAACACTTAATTACTTATTTTTAAAATAAGTTTAGCAATTTCAAAAGCACTTTTAAAGAATATTTTTTCAACGGCTTTTTTTCAGCCTATCCAAACGGGTTCTTAGTCAAAAACACATCTCATTGGCAGTGCGAAGAAGCAGTATGAACATCTGCTACCTCCGTTCCATTTTATGTCTCGCCATTTGATTGGGTACGGAGTTTAAAAAATAAGAGAAGATTTGGTAATGTTTACCAAATTGCCCTTTATAAAAAAATGTGTTACTAACTTTTTTTAAATTAAATGGCACCAATAAGAGTAAAAGTGAAATCGTGTTTTTAAATAGTTACAAAATAAGAAAAGATATAATTTTTTTTTTTTTTGGGATGGAACCAAAAAAAATGATGACAGACGGAGGAGAATATTAAGTTTCTGTCGCGACTCTTGGAATTTGGGCCGTGATGCAATCTAGTCTCCTATTGTCAAGTAAATGAAAGAATAAAGGTCAAATGCAGCAGATAAGACAACGTGGTCCAGTGGTGTATGCCATTAGTACTTTTTTTTCATAAAAAATATTGAACAAAAATCATTTCTTTAAATTGCTTTAACCTTCAATAAAGAAAGATGTATGTAGTACTAAGTTTCTTCTTACACATTTGATCATATCCAAGAACCTATTTTACTTTTTCCATTGAGTTTTGATCTGAGATATTTTTTTTACTTTTACTCCGTTGTTACTGTTATGTGGAGTTTCACACATACTTTGGTTTGATCTGTTTTTGTTTCTTTTTCGGTTTGTATTTTGGCGAAAAAGGAAGTATGGCAGATGTAGCATTGCAATTTGCAGTGGAGATATTGGTTCCGATAATAAAGGAAACTTGGAAGTACATTGATAGTGGAAAAGAAGATTCTGCAAATGAACTACTGGGAGAACTTAATCGTTTAAAGGCCTTCTTGCAGGATGCTGCAAAATATCGTCAAAGCAACAGTGAACAGTGGAAAAACTTTGTCAAGGAAGTCCAAGTTATGGTATATGAAGCTGAGGGTCTCATTGATAAGCTCATGGTTGAGATGAAGCTGCACCAAAAGAAAAATAAATTTGAACAGATCGTGGATATTAAATATCACAAAACCCTTAAGGATCTTGTAGAAGACATCAAAGCAATTCTTGGAAAGGTGAAGAATATTCGCGAAGCAAATCTGCAGGCTTTCCAGGCAAAGCCAATCCTTGATTATCAGCCGGAAATTGTTGCCCCCGGCACACAGGTAATGCCCCAACAAAGCTAGTTTTGTGATCTATTTTTTAACAAAAGAGTGTTATGATGAAAAGTTCATCAATTTATACATACACAAAGGTCCAATTCTTTGTTAAATGGTCTTTTCAATTCTCATTTTTAATTAAATAGACTACAATTTTTTATTTTTTTTAAAAGGAAATGATCCACTTTTGAAACTTTTAATTTATTTGTGATTTAAAAATTATTTACAATTTTTAAAAGTTACAAACTAGTTCATAAATCACCAACTTACAGAATTTAAACAAAACCCCTCCCATCAAATCTTTTACACATTTTACAAATTAGTTCAACATTTGATTATCGATTATCGATCCGACCTATGTATGGACAGATCGATTATCACGCTGATCGATATGAACAGATCGATTAACGATCCGATCGATATATGGACAAATCGATTATTGATCCGATCGATCTTTTCTTTTCTTTTTATTTTAAAATGGACCAAAATTAAAGGAGAGTAGAAAACTTACAAATTTGAGAGAAGACAATATTTAAGAATAAAATACTAGCTTAAAAAAGGAGAAAGTTGAAGCAATGAGTTTTTAGTAAGAATGGAGGAGAAAACACTTAGAGGGAGGAAAAAAAGCAATGTGAAATTGAAAAATTGAAGAAACAATGAATTTTTAGTAAGAATAGAGCAAAACAAAGTTATGCAAAGGGAAAAAGTAATTTGAATTGAAAAAAAGAGTTAGGATTTTATGTTTTAAGTATATTTTGTAAATACCTCTCATAGTTTTTAATATGTTATTGTAGTCCAATTCTTCGTTAAAGTTATTTTTTTTATTTTGTTTTAAAATGAGAAAATAGAAGTAGGCCATTTTGCTAATTGGAAACTTGAAGAAGCTTATTCGCTAAATTTTCTCGACAAATACATATGATATGTGGGATGTTTTGTTAAATAGTCTTTTCAAATCTTCTTTTTAATTAAATAGACTATATGTTTTTTTTTAAAAGGGAAATGACCCATTTTTAGACAGATCTATTATCTATCCGACTGATATATAGACAGATCGATTATCGATCCGACAAATAGATTATCAATCCGACAAATTGATTGTCGATCCGACCTATATATGGATAGATCGATTATCAATCTAACAAATGAGAAAATAGAAGTAGACCATTTTACTAATTGAAAACTTAAAGAGGCTTAATAGCCAAATTTTACCATTAGACCATTTTGCTAATTGAAAACTTGACGAGGCTTAGTAGCCAAATTTTCTCAGGATATGTAGGGATTCCTTCTTGCGTTGCTTTGACTTGTCTTTGCAAAGAGACAGCCTCAGTGAAGAAGGTATCCTGTTTCACCAATGTTAGCTATATGTAGAGAGCTAAACAGCTAGCCCTATTGTAGATACAGATCGATGCCAACATAAATGTCGAATCATATTTCCTTTTCTCATCTGTTTTTTTTTTAATATCCAAACTATTTTGATCATCATAACAGGATACTTTATTGGAAGAAAACAAAGTTGTCGGTTTTGATGAGGAAGCAAAAGTAGTGATCAAGCGACTTGTTAAAGGAACCAAAGATTTAGATGTTATCCCTGTGGTGGGGTTGCCTGGACTAGGCAAAACCACTCTGGCAATAAAAATCTCTAAAGATCCGCAAGTTTCCTATGATTTTTTCCTGACCATTTGGGTGAACGTAGGCCCGCAATCCAAACTGAAGGGGGTCTTCCTTAGTATTCTGAAAGCGTTCAAGAAACAGACTACAGAATATCAAGACATGGATGTGAAGGAATTGCCAAAGATAATATGTGAATTCATTGACAAAGGCGGCAAATGTCTCATTGTATTGGATGACGTGTGGACAACAGACGTTGTGGATGCTGTCATGAATGTTTTCCCCGAAAAAAGCAAAGGCCACCGTATCATGATCACCACTCGTGATGGACGTATTGGTAGATATGCCAATGCTAATCCTCACATGTTGAAATTTCTGAAAATGGAGGAAAGTTTCCAATTGTTGGTAAATAGAGTTTTTGGCAGTAATATCCGAAGGTGTCCTGTAGAGTTAATAGAACATGGGGAAAGCATCGCAAAACAATGTTTTGGAGTGCCACTTGCAGTTGTGGTAATTGCAGGAGCTCTAAGAGGACGCACCAGCAAAAGTGACTGGAAAATGGTTGAGGACAATGTAAAACACCTTATAAATAAAGATGATGACCCAAAAAGCTGCTTGAAATTTGTGGAAATGAGTTATGTTTATCTACCCGAAGAGATGAAGGCGTGTTTCCTATATTGTGGTGCCTTTCCACAAGGCTTTGAAATTCCTGCTTGGAAGTTGATCCGCTTATGGATTTCTGAGGGATTGATAAACTCCAACTTAACAGGAAGCCCCGAGGATATAGCAGAGTATTACTTGAACGACCTTATCAACAGGAACTTAGTAATAGTAGTGCAGAAAAGGGCTAATGGTCAAGTAAAAACATGCCGTATTCATGACATGTTACACCAGTTTTGCAAGATAGAGGCTAATAACGAAGGTCTTTTCCACGAAGTATGTGAAAAAACAGATCAGGCTGGTCTTTCTATACCAGATCTAGATAGTTCTCGTCGCTTGTGTATTCCACTCTCTCTTTTGAAAGCTTTTATCTCCACCGAACCATCTGCTGAGCATGTTAGATCATTCTTGTGTTTTTCCACAAAACAAAAAGAAAGTGAGAAGCTTAGCAACATTCAACAACTCCACAAAGCCTTTCCACTGGTCAGGGTCTTGGATGTTGAATCCCTTGAATTTAGTTTCAGCAAGTATTTCAGAGAGCTATATCATTTGAGGTACATTTCCATCTCAGTTGAAAGCAGTGTCCTTCCGATGTTCTTTGGTAAATTTTGGAATTTACAAACTCTTATAATTTATACAAAGGCATCCACCATTGAAATTAAAGCTGAAATATGGAACATGCTACGGTTGAGGCATGTGCACACCAATGTCCCTGCAAAATTGCCATCCTCTACTACCCACACAGTAGATGAATCTTCTCGCATACAAACTTTGTCTAAAGTTGCACCAGAAAGTTGCAGAGAAGATGTGCTTGCGCGGGCTTGTAATCTCAGAAAACTAACTATTCAAGGGAAAATGGCTGATTTTCTTGAAATTAACATGGGTGGGTTCAACAACTTTCAAAAGCTAAAGTGCCTGGAGCAATTGAAACTGTTGAATGATAATGTAGACAGATCCATGAGCGGAGTTCTTCACCTTCCCCCCGCATTCCCCAAATTTCTATGCAAACTGAAGAAGTTAACTTTGTCAAATACAAGGTTTGCTTGGAGCGAGGCGAGTAGATTGGGGCAGTTGGAATGCCTTGAGGTCCTAAAGCTAAAAGAAAATGCATTTAGTGGGACAATATGGGATTCAGAGATTGGAGGTTTTAACCAACTAAAGGTATTATGGATTGAAAGGGCAGACCTTAAAGCTTGGAAGGTCGCAAATCTTCAATTTCAAAGACTTCAGTGTCTTGTTGTTAAATCCTGCGATGAGCTTGAGGCTGTACCAATTGAGTTGGCTGATGTACGTACCCTTCAAGAAATGACGCTGGAGCACACAAAAAAGGCTATCAAATCTGTGAACGCTATCAAATGCAGGAAGCAAGAGATGCATCGTGAGCACATGCAGAAAGCTGCAGAAAGCAAATCTGGAACAGAAATCGAAGGCAAGAAAAAGGTGAGTGAAGATATGGAGAGTTTCAAATTCGAGCTCACTATATTCCCCCCTGAAACGGCTGATTGCAACCCCAAACATTGAAGTTGAAAGAAGCAGGTTAGTCGAATTCACTTTGGTTTGAGATGATTCTAAATCTTCATTATGTTTCTCCCAAAGTGTGTGTCTGTATATTCATATTCAGCAAGCCGGATATACGTTATCTTTTAAGATTAGGAAGAGGCTGCATATGTGTTATTATGATATGCGGAGCATTTGGTAGAACTTTCCCTCGGCTGTATAGCAATTCATGAAATTCCATTATCAACTAGTACTATATATGCAATATTCTCCTCAAATTCTTATTCTCTCGCACTTAACTCATAGATTTGGACGGTGTTGTTTATGGAAGTTGAGTTCCTGTAATTTCAATTGGCTTCATCACCATTACAATAAAGCTCTTTTCGTGTTGGTCACTTAAATTACTATACCTCATGGATAATTTTCAATGAATTAGTGGTTTGATTAAACCACAGAGAAATTCTTGTCGCCCTCTCTTTTCTTTCGCTGTTTGTCATTTACTGTACTAATTTTCCTCCTTTTGCAGGAGAGGATCAAGAAGATATTGACCGTGCTGGGAGCCTGGGGGTCATGGAGTATCTGATATGACGTCAAGGCATACATTTCAACCTTATGAGATCGTCGCAATAAGATATCTGTTTGTGTTTTTGTTTATTCAAGCATTATTAAGTTGAGAATTCGCTTCTGTGTGATGACTGTTAGCTTGTAGAACTGTTTGTATCTTTCATGTGCTGTTATGGTTGTATTTGGCTTGTTTTGCTCTCGTAAAAGTAATGTTGCTATCACTGATTTATGTTGGAAGACATGTTATTCCAACTAATAAAGTGTTACTTGTCTTATTGTCTTCGCTAAGGTTTTGTCTGCACGGATAGTAGAAACACTAAGTTCAAGGTGATGGAAGCATCAAACAAATCGATTTTCCTGATGTAACGTTTGTTCTGCAGTTGTGAAACTGTTAGCATCTTTCCTGTTCTGTTATATACGAGGTTTCTTTCTCAGATTGGTCGACTGTTAACTGATTAGTGGTAGGTTCGAATCTTATATAGATCAAGGTGTTGTCTAGTATAGAGAGATGGGTGAAAAGATCAATAGTATATTGTCTTCATATGATGTGCAACTCCCCAAATATATTGTTGCACTCATGTTGGATCCTCCAAAAATGCACTATCTGAAATTCATAAATGGAAGCGACAACTTTTTTGAAAAGTCCGAACAACATAGATGGCTTTAGTACATGCACTCGTACGTATCATTTTGTATTAAGCTACCAAAATCCTTGAATTTTCATTGAGATAAATTTTCGTACAGGAATACTTGTCTTACAATTAACCTTAGTACTGCTGCTTAATTTTTGAAAGGGAAAACGCTCAAATATGACATTGAATTATCAGAAATGGCTCATTTATGTCATCCGTTAAAAGTTATGCTCATTTATACCATTGCCGTTACAAAATAGGTTCATCCATGCCATTACTTGTTAACGGTGGTTTTTTAAAACCAACTTTGCCACGTGTCGTCTTATTAGAGGTCCACATCTTTAATTAAAACCAAGAGAAAAGGCTCAAATATGTTATCGAAGTATCAAAAATAACTCATTTATGCCATCCATTTAAAGTTCGGCTCGTTTATGTCATCGTCATTGCAAAACAGGTCCAGTATTTGTTGAGACAGTTTTCAAAAGGCATAATACATAAATAAAACCTTTAACTTGACATCAAATTATAACTGTGACTTTAACTTGACCAGTGTACAAGTAACCCCTTTAATTATATAAAAGCTGAATAAGAAAATACTTCAATCTTGCAACACATGCGTGAAACTCAATCGCTCCTACATGGAGTAATACTTCAACCAAATGTTGCCACCTAATTAAAAAGATACACGTAGATTTTAGATATTTACTTTGTCAGTGTACAAGTAGGCCCTTTAACTATACAAAAACTGAAAAAAAAAAAAAAACTTCAATCTTGCAACACATATGCATGAAATCACTCCTACGTGGACTGGTACTCCAACCAAATGCTGCCACCTAATTAAAAAGATAAACGTAGACTGTAAAAAAGGGAAGCCCGGGGCACTAAAGCTACCGCTATGCGCGGTGTCCGGGGAAGGGCCCCACCACAAGAGTGTATCATACGCAGCCTTGTCTCTGGCAGAAATGCAAGGTAAGGCTGCGTACGATACACCCTTGTGGTGGGGTCCTTCCCCGAACACCGCGCATGCGATAGTTTTAGTGCATCGGGCTGCCCTTTTCTTATAAACGTAGATTATAGCTGTTAAAAAAATATTAATATACCACCATCACAAATACATGTACTTTTTAGATTTTTTCTTTAAAATATAATTCATTAAAGGTTGCCTCATTAAAATAACATTCAAATCCGATGAAAATTAAAAGGTTCATTTAGAAGATGTGAAATTCGATGAAAACCCTACAAAATTTCCATCTCTTATTCCCTTACAATTAAGGAAGAATTATTGAAATTTTAACAGATCTCATAAATTAGCCATTTCTAATAGTCTGTTGCATATTTGAGCCTCTTTTTCATAATTTTAATTAATGATGTGTAAAGAGAGAGAGAGAAGGCCACTTAATTAGTTGTCTCTACTATATTAATAAGTCTTGTTATCTCATTATATAATGCAACCATTAACTTTGAAGGCAAATGGGAATAGACACAGACCTGCAATGTAATTAGCTGTCTCTCTGTACTAACAATTAATATATAAACCCAAGAATTATTCATTAAAATAATACATCCATTGACTTTTTGGGTAGGATTTATATCCAGCCCTTTGGTTAAACCACAATTATTTCCTCCTTCATTGTTAGTTATGCTCATATTAATCTTTTCTTGTTAGCTTTCTCCTACTGCAATCTTTATCAGGTATTTTTCGATAAACATTTTTCTAATCTGATCATTTCCCAATTTCTATCTTTTCTTTAGTGGAATTCAGTTTAAATATAGTTTATCGAAAACTCTTTTTCCAGGACTGGATCAGAACTTGGAGATACAAAAAAGGCAAAAGAAGATCGATCAACTGCTCTTCACGCTCCCAAACTGTAAGACTGAATATTAACTTTCGATTGCTTTTCATCTTTCAAAAATCTGCCAAGTATTCCATTTTTATTTTACCTTGATGACAACTACTATTAAGTGTTCAAATAAGTCGAAACTAATTGGGAGAATAAATACATAGATACATTACTTTGGCCTCAACTGACGAAATGAACAACTATGCTTCAGTTCGAGCATGCAAGTTGGATCAGCACAAAGAAGGGGCAACGACTTGTCCATTATTTGATCCGGCCATGGAAAGATCGCTGTGCGACCCATGTTTGAGATTTTTTGGGGGTCTGTGGTGTAGCGTAGTCCCGGAGCCCAGCACTGATCCTGTTGGGGGTGCGGGGGCGAAGCCCCTGCGGTTTGGACGGGTATGTTATTGGGCTTAGGATTTATTTGTACGCACGTATTACATAAGTGCAATCTTGTGTGTTGTTTTTGGTGGTTTTAAAAATACGTCATTGAGACTTTAGTCTCCTCATTGTATTCCTCTCCATTATGGTGAATTTCCTCCTCCTCTGCCCGTGGTTTTCCCCATCAAGTGTTTCCACGTAAAATCTGTGCGTTCTTTTGTTTGTTGTATTGCTTATTCCTGTCCGTTCAATAACAAACATAGCTTCAAACCGTATATGTTGAGAGAAACGAATAGAAATGTCGCTCTAGTTACTTGAAACTGATATTTCAACAGTTGGTGAACTTGCAGGAATTTCCAACTTTATCTACAAAAAATGGTTCAAAATGACATTGACGATGCATTAGATCAGCTAGGAATGATCAAGAGTGGAGGTGATCTGAGTAGCGTAGAGCTTGATGAAATTGAGGATCTTGAACTGGAGCTAAGATTTTTGAGGACCTTTATAAAGTACAAAAATGTTCTTTTGCCTGATTCCTTGGTCAAAATCACAGAGAAGGCCCAACGGATTGTGAAGGAGATTGATTTTGGTATAATTCCAGATGAACTAATATCACAGTTGCAGGAATTCGTTGAAGGTAATACCAGTTCAATGTGCAATTTTGAGCTGGATGATTCTGATCTGACGAAATATATGGATTACCTTGACGAGAATCTAAATGATTCGCTGAGGCTTCTATTCGGTGAGCCTGACCCTGATATGGCAAAGGAAGTGAAAATCCTTAAGAAGCAGTTGCCTTACATTCAAAAGAGAATGAGGTTTCTAAGATACTTATATGGCACAGAGATAAATGGTTGTGTCGGCCATGAGAAGTTGAAAGGTTTGCGGACCCAAATTCAGTTAATGGCTGAAAATGTCGGACACTTCTATCTTTCTCTTTTTGGTGATGAAGATCATACACTTGTGTCTTCCTGTTTATGCCTGATTGTATTAGTGGAGCTGGAAATGAAGAAGATTTTTCATGGTGAACTGAAGGCTTCAAAGTTTACTCAATCAAAAACTTTCAGGGAAAAGAAATTACCAAAAGGATTTTCACATCATCTCAACAGTTTGCTGGTGAATCTTAGAAATAATAAACTTAAGAACGTTGCCTCTGCTCGAAACATTAATGTGGCAATAGAGTTCTTGTTGGTTTTTCTCAGTGATGTGCCAAATCATGTTATTACTGGCAAGAGGTTGAATGAAGCCTTAGTAAAGATTGGAGTTGTTGTGGGTGACATGCTTTGTGTAATCAAAGAAGATGCTAGCAAGACTGATGATGCTATGATACAAATATTGGATAAAGTTGAAGATCTAAAGGTAGAAGTGGAAGAGAGGTACAAATCCTTAAAATACAGTCCATCTAATGAGTTCCCCACAGTTGGTGGATTGAGCTTTCTTCATTCTTTTTTAAGGAAACTGAATGATATGTTGAAATCTGAATCAAGTTTAGATTTCATGATGAGACCCTATATTAGAATTTTAGATGAAGATCTTTCTTATCTAACATTTGTGTTCAGAGATGTTGCAAATGCACAACATAAACATGAAGAAATTCTTATAGATCTTCAAAGGCGTACTGTTAATTTGGCATACGAAGCTGAAGTATCCATCGACTCTATTGTTGCTCAATGTAATGCTCTTTCGCATTTTTTTTACTCGCTTCCTGCAATCATCAAAGAGAGCAAGCAAATTCTTGCGAAGGTGAAGGAGATGAGTTTTCAGAACCTTCCTCTTAAGCCCTTCTCTGTGGTAGAGCCATCTAAGCATCTTCCAACTCATCGTAGCAATCCTGTGAATGATGAGGAGATAGTTGGATTCGCGAATGAATCAGAAAAAATAATCCAATATCTGATTAGAGGTACCCATGAGATAGATGTCGTCCCAATTGTTGGCATGGGGGGACAAGGGAAAACGACTATTGCCAGAAAGGTGTACAATAATGGCAACATTGTTCACTATTTTGATGTTCGAGCATGGTGCATCATTTCCCAATCATATAACCGGAGGGACCTATTACAAGAGATTTTTTGTCAAGTTGCCGGCAAAGAGGATAAGGGAGATAAGGAAGACATCCTTGCTTACGAGTTGAAGCAAAGCCTAACGGGAAAGAGATATCTCATTGTCTTGGATGATATGTGGGATGGTAAGGCATGGGATGACTTAAGGTTTTCGTTTCCTGATGGAAATAGAAGCAGAATAGTTATAACAACTCGACTTGAGGAAGTGGCTAAGCAAGTCAAGCACCATATCGATCCTTATTCTCTTCCATTCCTCACACCTGATGACAGTCTGAAGTTGTTGCAGAAAAAGGTGTTTCAGCAGGAAAGTTGCCCTCCTTCACTACAAGATGTGAGTAAAGCAGTTGCGGAAAGATGCAAAGGATTGCCTCTGGTGATTGTTTTGGTTGCTGGAATAATCAAAAGGAATAAAATGGAAGCCTCTTGGTGGCATGAGGTTAAAAATTCTCTGGTTTCCTATCATGGTGAGTCTGAAGGATATAGTCTTTCGACTATGCAGTTAAGTTATGACAACTTACCTGACCATTTAAGACCGTGCCTTCTTTACATGGGGATGTTTCTGGAGGACGCAAGAATTCCAGTGTCTGAATTGATAAGTTTATGGATAGCGGAATGCTTCGTGCAGAATATTGAATCTAGGAGATTGGAAGAGACAGCTGAAGGTTACTTGAATGATCTCATTAGCAGTAACGTGGTGATGGTTTCAGGTAGAAAATACAATGGAAAAGTCAAATACTGCCAGGTTCATGATGTAGTTCTTCACTTTTGTTTGAATAAGAGTAGAGAAGAAAAGTTTATGCTGGCAGTTAAGGGAAATCCTGACCGATTTCAATCTTCCCGTTGGAAGGATAGACGAGTGGGTTTCAATTTCACTGATGAGGTTTTTAGTTTGGGCTCCAAAACTTTCCGCCAAAGCTTGAGGTCAGTGATAATGACGCATGAAGGAAATTCTTGTGATTGGAAGTCCTTCTCTCAGGTTAGTGACATGAGACTTGTTAAGGTCTTGGATTTGAATTGTCCTTGTAACGCTCACATTTGGTTAGATATATTCAGACCACTAATTCAACTGAAGTACCTTGCAGTTCATTCAATTGAAAACTATGATTGGGAACTAAATCTTCCACATCTTGAAACTTTAATTGTGAGGAAGATAGCAAAGGGATCAACATTACCAACTAATTTTTGGAAAATGGAAAAATTAAGGCATGTTGAGACTCCTGAAGGTATTGCCGATCGGTACAAGGATAAGAAGGGGATGTTTGATGAATCCTCTAAATTGGAAAATTTGAGGATATTTAGGGAAGTTGTAATTAAGGAAGCTGATAACTTGAAGGTGTTGTTAAGGAAGTGTCCTAATCTTCAACAACTTGGCATCTCTTTTATGAAGGCTCCTACAGATGACTCAACGTTAGGTGAAGATGATTACGCAAAGCCTTTCCGTATCAATATGGAGAGTCACACCCATCTTCAATCACTTAGTCTTTTCTTTCCGGGGTCCCCAGTATTAGGCTTACAATTGCCTACAAATTTAAAGAAGTTGGTACTAAGCATGGTCCCTGCAGACAGGGCAGTTTCTTTCATTGCGGGACTACCAGTACTGGAGTATCTCCAATTAATGAATTACCAAGGCTGGAATAAATCCAAAGAGTGGTGCATTCCTCCAGATATCACGTTCCATAAACTTAAGTTGTTGAAACTGAAGAAGTTAGGTACCACAACATGGGATGCTTCAGAGGAATCCTTTCCCCAGCTTGAGACACTAGTTATAACGTATTGTTACGAACTCAAGGAGATCCCTCTTAGCTTTGCAGATATTCCAACACTGAAACAGGTTAAGTTGATTGGGTACTGGTCAGATTCTCTGAAGACTTCAGCTGTCAGAATAAAGGAAGACGTCATAGAGCACGAAGGAAATGACCGTATTGAAATCATTACCAAAGTAAGTTGAAACAAACTCGTATGTGCTGTTTTTGAGTATCCATGTGTATCTAATTTGCAAACACTATCTTCAATACAGTAACTGTGATCGAAAGCATCGATGAGTCAAGCATGTGCCAGCAACCACAACAATGGTATTGTTTCAGTTTTTTTTCTAAAAAAGAACATGTTCCTTTTTTCCTTTCTAATTCAATGTTTTCTTTCTCTTAATTTCTCTCAAACTAACGAAGACTTATTTGAATTTGACAACTGCAGCAAAAGCGCACACAGGCTATTGTGCAGCTAGCTGAAATGTCCATCCTCAATCAACGATTGCTAAGTTTGTTTTGATTGATACACTCTTTTTCTGTATGTTTTTGATGACTGGGAACCAAAATGTGATTTCTTGTTACCTTCAATAAACATCATGCTGTTGTTTCTTTTTGCTTTAATAATTTGGTGGTTGTTTTCGCCATTACTTTCTATAATCCCTTCATTTTACAGTTTCTATTCAATACATGCAAAATTCAATCAAGAATACGAATTACAAAGTTTCTTTTCCTAGTTGAATACAAGTACACCTCCCAATAATCAACCAACAAATTTAGAATTCATGTATGAAAGTTGATTGGTATGTCTTGCTTCATGTGCAAAAGCCATCTATGTGTGAACGTTAGGGCTCTTTCACGTCTTCCACATTCAGTTTTTTCGTTGAACTTCTCAATCTTCGTATAGTGCCTGGGTCCATATAAGCAAACTACCAGTCCATTCCCTAACACACTGCCCTCCCCAGACCAGACTAGGTGGTGTCAAGAATAGACCTTGGGCATTACTCAACCTCAAAAGCTAGCTCAAGAGGTGATGATTATCCAAGTCCATATAAGCAAACTACCAGTCCATTCCCCACATCAGTCCATTCCCCAACCAATGTGGGACTTTTTACTCACTGTAAACATGAGGTGAGGATTACTCAAGTCCATATAAGCAAACTACCAATCCATTTCCCAACCAATGTGGGACTTTTTACCCACTCTAACACCACCACCCCCACACGCCCAGGCCCAACTGACACTGGCGCGTGGACCGGGAGCCCAAATCAGGGATGGACCTAGCTCTGATACCATGTCAAGAATAGACCTTGGACCTAAACACGAGGTGAGGATTACCCAAGTCCATATAAGCAAACTACCAATCTATTCCCCAACCAATGCGGGACTTTTTACCCACTCTAACACTCCCCCCCACACGCCTAAGCCCAACTGACACTGGCGCGTGGACCGAGAGCCCAAATTGGGGATGGACCTGGCTTTGATATCATGTCAAGAATGACCTTGGGCCTAACTTAAGGTCAAAAGCTAGCTCAAGAGGTGAGCATTACCCAAGTCCATATAAGCAAACTACCAGTCCATTCTCCAACCAATGTAGGACTTTTTACCCACTCTAACACGATGTGAGGATTACCCAAGTCCACTACCAATCCATTTCCCAACCAATGTGAGACTTTTTACCCACTCTAACACCCCCCGCCCCGCCCAGGCCCAATTGATATTGGCACGTGAACTGGGAGGCCAAAACGGGGATGGGTCTGGCTATGATACCATGTCAAGGATAAACCTTGGGTCTAACTCAACCGCAAAAGCTAGCTTAAGAGGTGAAGATTACCCAAGTCCATATAAGCAAACTACTGATCCATTCCCCAACCAATGTGGGACTTTTTACCCACTCTAATAGGTGAGAATACACTGGGTATGTTGTTGTTGTAGTCATCGGAATATGCAAGTTGAATTTTCAAAGGACAAGACCTCCAGTACAAGCCATGTTGAGAACAGTTTTTTTGTTCTCCAAAGGATTAGCATACTTTGAGAAGCATCAAAGTTTTAGTAGGGAAGTAAGCATCCCAATACACATATATTTTTCTTTTGCAGAAATAGCAAGTGTATTTGTCCTGTACATGAACAGACTTACCAAAAAGTGTTTTTAATTAAGTTTTGGCCTGATAGGGGACGTTTTACTTAACTTAGTCAAAAGCATGAGTCTCACAGGTCTAATGCATGCAATAGATCATAAACAGTATATGTTAGATCATGTTATTCCAGGTACAAAAATTTGTATATTACACTATGATTTGAGAACTTGAAGAATACAATGAAGTTCAATAACTTCAAACACAACTTCAAGAATTACAATGAAGTTCCAACAACTTCAAACACAAGTTCAAATGAATAATCAAATGAACTATCAAAATGAAGTGTGTATCAACTTTAAGAAATGAAGAATGAAACAGAAAAAGTATAATTATTAAATTGTAAAAATATGAGTTTTTTTAAAAATAAAAGATTAACTATCAAATTTGATTTTTTAAAAAAAGATTGCAGAAATTAAAAAGTAACTACTAACTAATTTTTACCTAATTAACTAAATTGTCCTAAAAAAATAACACAAGTCAATTTTCTATTCTTTCACTTGGCAAAAATCTAAGCAAGGCTTTCTTGCTATTAGTTGTAACACCCCGTATTTTCGGGTTAGAGTTTAAACCGTCGTTCCTACGTATATAGACCCGAACTAAATTATTCTTTATTAACATACGTGTGGTAATCACTCCTATCATAATAACCCGTAAAATTCTCGAGTCGATTTCATTTTTAGTGTTAAGTTTGAGGGGCTAACAACTAGAATATTTTTCTAAGCGTAGAATAAAGACTTAGTTTTATTTTTAACTCTTAATCTTCGGGATACAACTTTTCAACCTTCCCGACATCCGTTTTTGGATTTTGTTGTTGTGTTGTGATGGGGCAAGGTTGTAGTACGTCTCGGAAGAGTTTCGGAATTTTAGACGGGCTTAAGGACAAGTTTGGATTTCCAATCCAGTGGCAGCGCGCGATAGGCCCGCGCCGCCTGTTGGATCGCGTGTGCTGGACCTTAGCCCGCGATTGAGCGGGTGACGCCTGCTTAATCGCAGTGCACTAAGGCCCGCGTCGCCTGCCTTATCGCGCCAGGCTTAATTTCAGCCCACATCCGTTTCATTAATGGCACTTTGGTAATTTCCCTTACCCCTCTCTTCTCAAACACGAAATTTAATCCCTCCAAACCTTAACATATCATTATTTTCATCCAAATTGAGCAAGAACACAACCTAGGGTTTTGTTGGAGAAGTCAAGAGAGCTCGAGATTCAACCGTGGGTTTTCAAAACTAATTAGAGATTTGGAATCCCCAATCCGCAAGCTTCAAGAATCATCCGTTATTTTCTAAAATAGAGGTACGTGGGGTTATCCTAAAATCTCATGGTGCTTTAAATTCATGTTTTACAATGG
>NC_061113.1:785707-789922 GCF_002878395.1 Capsicum annuum | reverse complement strand
TCGTCAATAATAAAGAGTATAGCATGAATTATGGGAACTGAGCACACCATAAAGTGTGAGTATATGAGTCATGAGATGCATGACCTCAATTTGAAGTTTATAATATATGGAATGTGATTCCGACTACTAAATGAACTGGAACTTCTCATTTTGGAACTGGAAGAGCACATGATTCTCTATCATATACATGAACATGAACTATGATCATGGAATTGAAATGTAAAGCTTGAGTAGGCATTGGGATCACTGAAAAATACTGAGATAAGAATGGGTTGAGTCTCACCCTCACTTTTTGATGTTCTATATCATCATGACATCACTACTAGAATCTGAGAGCCTAACTTGGTTATTCATTCTATCATCTCCCCCTTGGCTTTAAGCCATCATATTAAGTTCAAAAGATCCCTTATTACTAGACTCTAAACTGAACTACACTCACCGCACTCTAGGGTCTGGAATACAACAATACACATAATTAAATAGAAATTTAACCCGAAAGACCACACATGAAAGTGGAAAGCTCACTGCTAATACTACCTTCTGAGATACACTCTATATTTCAATAGCCCCAATAGTCATAGTATAATGCATGCACACTTATTTCTATCGGTTCAACCTTCAAAGCTCAAACTTAGATTTCTAACACTTAACATGGATATCACCGAGCCTTTGATGAACCATACCACTTTGTCATAGCCTACTAATATCGTGACTCCAAACTTATATCTCATTACTATGAGAATAAGATCATATAAAAGAGACCAACACTATCAATCAAAACTCTTTAACCTGGCTATTTAGAGCCCATATAACATCTACTAGTCTTTCTCCATCTAGCAACTCAATGGTACTACTAGCCACACGCAACATGTAATAGTATTAGAGAAATGCCACTACCTCATATCACCTTGGAATACTTCTACATCATACGTACAACATCATACTTCATTACGAATTTAAATAAACTTAATCTCTTGCATACACTGTTCAAGCCTATTAGATCAAATCTATAAATCTGGTATCATTACTCAAGCAATCATCACAACTACCTTAATGGCCATTAACTATGCAAACTTAATGTCTAGTACTAAACATGATTTAAAATCCAACCTTACACATAATTCTCACTTGGACACTACGAAATAAACATCAAGAAACACTACTATGCTAGAACTTCACAACTACAATAATCAATCATGACCTTACGACTTTCCTTATCATAATCTATTTGCACGTACTATTTCAACATATCAAGCCTACTGATTTAATCTCACAAAACATGCATCATCAATCTCATGCCACTATTCCTACATCCACATTCTACATTAAATTCAAGCCAATGATCTATCATCAATCATCTACCATCAATGAAGAATGCAACATAAAGTAAATATACTAATCCATTAAATTGGGACATTCTACCCAAGTGCTTCAAAAATCTACCACATACTTCTCTTACAAGTAGTACTAGTTTACAACTACTAACAAAAAGAGGGTCAAGGGGTAAAGTCACATAATAGACATGATCAACCTTAATCTAATATTATAACCTCATACAATATTATCTACTTATACGGATTTCTCTCCTCATACTTACTTACTCAATCACACATTTAGACTACCCTCAACATCCACAACAACCATGAGTCTATAATTATAACTTACTGGCTAATATAGCCATTTTCACACTTCAAGCAACCAACAAATCACCCTGACTAACAACTTCTTCTCTACCTTCTGCTAAACTAACACACAAGGACGAACCACCTCTTTACCAACTCAATCTCATGCAACCAGATTCATCTATACATATATTAAACCAACACAAGATCAACAAGTTGGACAATAAGTTACTAGTGAATCGAAATAGGCCTCACACGGCTTCACTAGACTTTAATTTTTGTATTTTGAACAAGAAGATGAGATGAATGACAAGGCAACTATGCTAGTGAATCGAAAGATCCCCCACACGACTTCACTAGACTTTGATTTTTCAAAAATACCATGATAATAAGATTACATATTACAAGAGATAGAAAATTGACACACAATATTCAATGATCTAAGGATACACATCTTACTCTGTATAAATAAAAATCTGAGCCAAACACTTCCCCCACAGTCTACCATACAATCCACACATTCTACTAGCTACCACATTATTCTATCACCATAAGGGGGTAAATCATTCTCGAGCATCGGTTATTCAACTAAAATATTCATTTACACAAAAGTCACCCTCACTCTGACTTTTAACTTTGTGAATTCACATGCCCAACTTCTTTGTCCAATATCACTACCAATAGGTCATGACAACAAAACTTTAACACATACTACTATTTGGGTGGAAATACAATTCCAACATTCTACTACACATCATCGCCCCTTAAGCAAGACATTTGTTACATAAATTTGAAGGGGACTAAATGCAATTAATACCTCAATCTGAAAAGCATGATTCCATCAGGATCAATGTTTACATCAGAATCAACATATATTGAAGCACTGACAGACTCCCCTTGAGTCTTTGCATAATTTTTAAAATCTTATATGACTCAATCGAAAGGGACTATATCATGTCGATTCTAAACTTTTTGCACTTGAATCACCCCAATAATGGGACATGTCTGAGAACATCAGAGTAAGGAAAGAATTTTGGGATGACTGTTACTTTCGTATGGGCAACACTATAGCACGAATTTGAGTATGAAAGGGAAACATTCTGACTCTATTGTACGAACTAGAACATGAAGAACAAGAGACATTCCTAAACTCCTAGTAGCCTCCTGCTTATAAGTGTGGCGCGCTACACACCCATAAACAAGACTCTACCTGACGCAATTTCGCAGACACCCTGGGATCATGAACCGTACTTTGATACAATGTTTGTCACGACCCGAACTGGAGTCCTGGCCGTGATGAGCATTCCGAACCATTAAGGACCGAAATACCCCTATCTATCTGATAATCATACACGTAACTCATATGATAAAGAAATGCGGAAGATGAACATTTTTATGAAACATGGTCAAGAATCATATGCGAACAATAATGGGGAAATAATATCCCACAATCTCAATCAACATCTCTAAAATCATCTGTGAAATCTCTACTACATGACTGAAACAATAACAATCTGAAAACTGGGACAAGGCCTCCAGTAGACCCAAAACTACTAAATGATAAATGAAATAGCAGACATCAGGCCTTCCAAAATATAGAAGGCTCACCACTTGATTCTGCGACCTGTCGGAAGAAATCTACTGGTTATCTAGACCCCTAGATTGTGCCTCCAAACCATGGAGGGAAGGGGGTTAGTAAAAAATTACTAGTACGCAGAGAAATCAAAACAACAATATAATATTTTTACACAATATAGGTGAGAGCCATTATAAAACAGTTTCATATCAAATCATTTGAAAACACATGGGCATAATGTAATGATTTTTCAACACCAATGCAATGCATTTGAGCTAGGTGGAATACCCTACAAATTGTAATTCCATGAATATGTGGAATCCGCCTTTTAGCTCGACGGCCGAGCCTCCAATCCAAGTAGCCACCAGGATTTGGAGCCAGTGATACCCCCCATGTGAGCACACCGCGGGAATCCCCCCATGTGAGATCCCCCAAATATTTTATTAATCCTCCCATGTAGGATACAATATCATATAACCCAAATCGGCAACTACGGTTTCCAGCGATGAGCCCTTTCACTCAAACGCCTTCTTCGGATATCCACCTTTCTCATGAAAATTAATGCACTCAAACTTTGTTCAAATCAATCACATGTCATACTCTATAGGGTATCGTCATACCCGAATTGCAAGTCATTAATATCACATCATTCTTCTCATTCAACCATTGCATTCAGCATGTTTCAACACAAATAGCCCTCTCATTTTCAAGTCAAAATCATATCAATTCTCAAAACATTTCATGTCATGCTTTTCAAGATGTTTTCAAACAATTTACATCATATTAACATTTAAAACAAATTCACATCAAGAGAGGGATTCCATATAATTTATGCTCTCAAATTAACACATTTTCGAAACACATGTATATACATATATAATATGTCAAATCACTTCGGAAATAGGCCTAAAGACCAAATCAATATTATAGAAACGTTCAAAATATGATTATGTTCGTAGTTTCAAAACCCCCATTGTAAAACATGAATTTAAAGCACCATGAGATTTTAGGATAACC
>NC_061113.1:748941-782707 GCF_002878395.1 Capsicum annuum | reverse complement strand
GGGGGATTTCCGCGGTGTGCTCACATGGGGGGTATCACTGGCTCCAAATCCTGGCGGCTACTTGGATTGGAGGCTCGGCCATGAGCTAAAAGGTGGATTCCACATAGTCGTGGAATTAGAAATTGTAGGGTATTCCACCTAGCTCGAATGCATTGCATTGGTGTTGAAAAATCATTACATTATGCCCATGTATTTTCAAATAATTTGATATGAAACTACTTTATAATGGCTCTCACCTATATTGTGTAAAAATATTATATTGTTGTTTTGATTTCTCTGCGTACCAGTACTTTTGTATTGATCCCCTTCCCTCCCAGGTTTGGAGGCACAATCTAGGGGTTCAGATAACCAGTAGATTTCTTCCGACAGATCACAGAATGAAGTGGTGAGCTTTCTATATTTCGGAAGGCCTGATGTCTGCTATTTCATTTATCATTTAGTAGTTTTGGGTCTACTGGAGGCCTTGTCCCAGTTTTCAGATAGTTATTGTTTCAGTCATGTAGTAGAAATTTCGCAGACAATTTTAGGGATGTTGATTGAGATTGTGGGACATTATTTTTCCATTATTGTTCGCATATGATTCTTGACCATGTTTCCGTAAAAATGTTTATCTTCCGTATTTCTTTATCATATGAGTTACGTGCATGATTATCAGACAGATAGGGGTGTTTCAGGCCTTAATGGTTCGGAATGCTCGTCACGGCCAGGGCCCCAGTTTGGGTCGTGACATTAGTACTCCCTCCATCTCAAATTACCCATCCCAAATTGAGATTATACATTAATTAAGAAAAATAATTAATAACCTAATTTACTACCCCTATTAAATGATATTTACATTTTGATTTAAAGAAAAATAATTAATGCAAACGGTAAAACATGAAAAATCTTTTTTGTCTCTTCTTGATTAATGGAAGAAGACAAATAAATGAGAAATCAAATTAGGAAATTTGGGACGGATAATTTGGGAAGGAGGGAGTATATATAATATAGATATAGATGTTATCTCATTATATAATGCAATCATTAACTTTGAAGGCAAATGGGAATAGACACTGACCTGCAATGTAATGAGTTGTCTCTCTGTAATAACAATTAATATATAAACCCAAGAATTATTCATTAAAATAATACAACCATTGACTTTTTTTGTAGGATTTAGATCCATCCCTTTGGTTAAACCACAATTATTCATCTACTAATCTTGTTAGAGTATGCTAAAACATTTCCTCCTTTATTGTTAGTTATGTTCATATTAATCTTTTCTTGTTAGCTTTTTCCTACTGCAATCTTTATCAGGTATTTTTCGATAAACATTTTTCTAATCTGATCATTTCTGAATTTTTATCTTTTCTTTAGTGGAATTCGTTTAAATATAGTCATCAAAAACTCTTTTTCCTGGACTGGATCAGAACCTGGAGATACAATAAAGGTAAAAGAAGATCGATCAACTGCTCTTCATGCTCGCAAACTGTAAGACTGAATATGAACTTTCGATTGCTTTTCATCTTTCAAAAATCTGCAAAGCAATCCTTTTTTTCTTTTACCTTGAGGACAACTACTAGTTAAAGGGTCGAGCGATGAAGAAGTACTGTATTAGACTTGTGTGTTATGCAAAGATTACATAGATATATATATACAAGTAAAGAAAAGGCTAAATAAGTTAATTAGATATCCAAATCACTAGAAATCACCTAGAGAATTATATACATTTAATAGAGCACAAATTAGGGAGAGAAATCTGCACAATTGAGAGCACAAATTGAGGAGAGAAATCTGCACATTTTATTACACAATCAATCATGTCCCAATAGGCCCCTGCAAGTTGAAGGTGGTATCAATAACCTTTAACTTGGACAGATGTTGATGAAACAGCAACGAGGCAAAGGCTTTGTAAGCGTGTCCGCGAGCTGATCAGCAGCATGTAACTGCTGAACGAGCACCTATTTTCACTTCACTTCATCTCTAACAAAGTGAAAATCAACTTCAATGTGTTTCATCCTACTGTGTAGTTGTAACACCCCGCATTTTGGGCTTGAACGTAAGCCATCATTCCTACGTGTAAATGTTTCAAAAATCCATAAATGTAAATATAGTGTGTAAATCAATTTTGTAGTGTGTGAATCTAGTTGAGCATGAATTGAGATCATAAAGGTCCCTAAACTCAAGGATGAGTTGAAAGCTTCCCAATCGTTTAAGTTTTAGTGAACGTCAAAATCCTTCCCTTCCATAGATCAAGAACTCATCCTCCTAAGTGAAGATGTTCAAGAAATGGATCAAGATCTATGTTCCATCTATCTAGATCTGGGTTCCATCTATCTAGATTCAGGTTCCATCTATTTAGATCCTGATTCCATCTTTCAAACTAAATAATTGGCACGACTGAAACTGGGGCCTTGGCCGTGACGAGTATCCCGAACCATGAAGGCCCAAGACACCCGTATCTGTCTGGTAATCATACACATAACTCATATGATAAAGAAATGCTGAAGATAAATAACATTACGGACACATGGTCAAGAGTCATATGAAAGCAATAATAGGGAATAATGTCCCACAATCTCAAACAACATCTCTATCACGTCTGCAAAATCTCTACCACATGACTGAAACAAATGTCTATCTGAAAACAAGGACAAGGCCCCCAGTAGACCTAAAACTAATAAATGATAAATGATACTGCCAGATAATCAGGCCTTCCGAAATATAGAAGGCTCACCAAGTGACTCTGCAAATCTGTCCGAGGAATCTATTGATTTTCTGGACCCCTAGACTGCGCCTCCGAACCTGGAAGGAAGGGGGTCAATACAAAAGTACTGATACGCAGAGATATCCAAAAAACAAAAATATAGTATTTTACAAAATATAAGTGAGATCCATTATAAAGTAGTTTCATATCAAGTCATTTGAAAACACATGAGCATAATGTAATTGTCTTCAACAATAATGTAATGCAGCTGAGCTAGGTGGAATACTCTACATATCACATTTAGACCAACTGTCAAACCTCGGTTGCCGCTGAGATTAGAGTATACGTGAGGGGAAGACACACAAGATCACACAGCAGGGTGTCTCGACCTAATGGTAGTGCACAAGATCACAAAGCAGGGCTCCAAACCATAATCCCAATTTGGGAATGACATAAAGTCAGGTACGCAAGATCACAAAGTAGGGTACCAAATCCCCATGTCGGCAAACACGATTTCCAGCAATGAGCCCTTACACTCAAACGCCTTCTTTGGGTATCCACCTATCTCATGAAAAATCAATGCATTCAAATTTCATCTGTTTCAATCACGTATCATATTCTGTAGGGTATCGTCATACCCGACTTGCAAGTCATCAATATCACATCAGCATGTGCATAATCATGTAAAAATCAAGATGCTTCATCATTTACAAGTAGTGAACAATAATCATTTCAAATTCATGCTCTCTTCTGTTGGTCCCAATATAATATGTGGTATAAGAACATTATCATGGGAATTTGAAAGCAATTTATCATTTATATTTATCAAACTTTCATGGAAAATCTCAAATCACATATGCATGGTTTCAACCATTGAAGTATATAGGCAAACAATTCCCATGACATTCAAAAAAATGACTTAGAAATTATATTAAAAGCAAGTTATTAGCATTTTATTGAAAACCCCCATTTAAAATCATGCATGTTCATAAAAATAAACCCATGAGATTTTAGGATAACCCCACGTACCTCAATTACTACGAATATTAGGTGCTTCTTGAAGCCTACGTTGAGAGGATTCCAAATATGCAATTATTTTCTAAAATCCACGGTTGAATCTTGAGTTGCTTGGATTTTTATTTTGAAACCCTAGAGTTCTTGAGCAATTTTGATGAATGAAGGTGTATTTTGGGGTCTTTGGAAACTAAATTTCGTGTTTATGGCTAAATAAGGGTGGGAAAAGGACCATTTTGCCCCAAAAATGGAGTGTTTAAGTCACTTGAAACCATTACATAGGCTCCACCTATGCTATCGCCTATGTTTACATAGGAGCCGCCTATGCTATCGCCTATGTTTAAATAGGCGCCTCCTATGCTATCGTATATGCTTTCCAGTGGCCATGTGCGATTGGTTAGGCGACGCATACTACTTTGAAAGGCCATAACTTCTTGCTCGGGTGCCGGTTTTTAGCAAAAATTGGTATCGTTAGAAAGATAACTCGAAAACCTATCATTTTATACATAGTAGTCTCTCTAATTCGACATATACAAAGAGTCTTGGTCGATAGAAGTTGACACAAATTCTAATGTCCACTTAAACTTAATCAATCGAAGTAGTTTTCAACTCGTCCTTGAGTCAAAGGACCTTTATGGTCTAAATTCAAGCTTGAATGGATTCACATACTACACAAATAATTAATATGCCATATTGGCATAGGATTTATGGCTTCAGGATTATCAACGCATTGAAATCATGGTCTATATTATAGCCCAAAATGCGAGGCGTTACATTATCCCCCCCTTAGGATTATTCGTCCCTGAATGATTATGCGGGACACAGATAGACACGATTTCTAGCATAATAAGGACTAGGAAAGATAAGATAGGAATAGTACCTTCTGTCTCATCATCCATCGAAGCAAACAAATTGGGATATCTAATTCTCATGTCATCTTCTGACTCCCAAGTTTCTTCTTCAACTTTATGATTCCTTCACAATACCTTCACTGAGGCTATCTCTTTGCTCCTCAACTTTCGAACTTGGCGATCTAAAATTTCAATGGGCTCTTCTTCGTAAGACAAGGAATCTGTCACTTTGACATCCTCTATTGGCAATACCAAAGAATGATCTCCAATGCATTTCTTCAACATGGATACATGGAATACCGAATGAATGAAACCCAAACTTGCAGGCAATTCTAGCTCATAAGCAACTGCACTAATCTTTCTCAGAATCTAATATAACCCTATATAGCGAGGGCTCAATTTACCCTTTTTTCCAAATCGCATAACTCATTTCATAGGAGAAACCTTGAGAAACACCCAATCACCAACTTCAAACTCTAATTTTCTTCTCCGAACATCGGCATAGGACTTATGAAGACTCTGAGCAGTCTTGAGTCGTTCTCTAATGATCTTCACTTTCTCCATCACCTGATGAACAAGATCAGGCCCATATAACTAAGTCTTACCCACTTCATACCATCCTATCAGAGACCTACATCTCCTCCCATACAAAGCCTTAAAAGGAGCCATCTTTATGCTGGCATGGTAACTATTATTGTAAGCAAATTCAATTAGTGGCAGGTGATCTAACCAAATACCTTTGAAATCAATGACACATACCCTCAACATATCCTCAAGGGTATGAATGGTACGCTCAGCTTGCCCATCCGTCTGAGGGTGGAAAGCTGTGCTCAAATTCACTTGTGTACCTAAACCCTTCTGAAAAGATCTCGAAAACTGAGATGAAAACTGCGTACCTCTGTCGGATATAATGGACACTGGTGCCCCATGAAACCGAACTATCTCCTCAATGTAAATCTTGGCATAATCCTTTCCCGAATAATTAGTCCTCACAGGCAAAAAGTGGTCTGACTTATTTAACTAATCTACAATCACCCATATAGAATCATATTGGTTTCGGGATCTCGAAAGTCCTGTAATGAAGTCCATTTTTATCATCTCCCACTTCCATAAAGGCAGGGCTATCTCTTGGGAAGTACCACCTGGCCTCATGTGTTCTACCTTCACTTGTTGACCGTTCAAACACTTGGACACGAAATCAGCTACATCACGTTTCATGTTATTCCACCAATACAAGGTTTTCAGATCATGGTACGTCTTAGTAGAGCCTGGGTGAACGACATACCTCAAAGTGTGTGCCTCATCAAGGATTCTTTCCCGCAATCCATCAACATTTGAAATGCACAACCTACCCTGAAATCTCAGAATACCATCACCACCAATTTCAAACGACATAACCTTTTGTTGACCCATATCTTTCTTGATTTGCATCAAGATGGGATCTTCAACCTGCTTCTCCTTAACTTCAGCACAAAGGGGTGACTTAGCTAACTCATGAACAATCACCCCTCTATCTTCGGAATCTAAGAGTCACACTCTCAGATTTTCAAGGCTGTGAATATCCTTCACCATCTCTTTCTTTACTTCTTCTACATGAGAAAGACTGCCCATAGACAACATGCTGAGGGCGCCGGCTACAATATTTGCCTTGCCCAGATGGTAATACAGGCTCATGTCATAGTCTTTCAGAAGCTCCATCCAGCGCCTATGCCTGATGTTTAATTCTTTTTGTGAGAAAATATACTTCAGATCTTGTGGTCAGTGAAGATGTCAACGTGAACACCATACAAGTAGTGCCGCCAAATCTTAAGTGCAAACACCACAACCGCTAACTCCAAATCATGGGGGGTAGTTCCGCTCATGTGCCTTCAACTGCCTAGATGCATAAGCCACTACCTTACCATGTGCATCAACACACAACCAAGTCCCATACGAGATGTATCACAGTATACCACAAAGCCATCTATACCCTCGGGAAGGGTCAAAATAGGAGCAGTGGTAAGTTTGTCTTTCAACTTATCAAAACTATTCTCACACAGATCAGACCACACAAACTTTACCTTTTTCTAAGTCAATTTAGTGAGTGGAGAAGATATGGAAGAAAAACTCTTTACAAACCTTCTGTAATACCCCACCGAACCCAAAAAGCTCCGAATATCGATTGGAGTCGTGGGTTTGGGCCATTTTCTCACTGCCTCAACTTTCTGGGGATCCACTCTTATCCCGTCACTGGACACAATATGCCCTAAGAAGGCAATAGCATCTAACCAAAATTCACACTTAGTAAATTTGGCATACAACTGATGATCCTTAAGGGTCTAAAGAATAATTCAGAGGTAATTAGCGTGATCTTCTTTAATCTTAAAATAGATCAGAATATCACCAATAAATACAATGACGAACAAGTACAGAAAATGACGGAATACTCTATTCATAAGAACTATGAAGGCTACAGGGGCGTTAGTCAACCTGAAGGACATGACTAGAAATTCGTAGTGACCATATCGGGTTCGGAAGGCTGTCTTGGGTATGTATGACTCCCTAACTTTCAACTGATGATAACCCAAATGAAGTTCTACTTTTGAAAAACACTTGGCACCCTGAAGCTGGTCAAAAAGGTCATCAATCCTAGGAAGAGGATATTTATTTTTAATCATGACCTTATTCAGCTGATGGTGGTGTATGCACATATGAAGGGAACCATCTTTCTTTTGCACGAAAAGTACAGGCGCGCCCCAAGGAGACACATTGGGGAAAATAAAACCCTTATCTAGGAGATCTGCTAACTGTTCTTTCAACTCTTTTAGTTCTGCAGGAGCCATTCTATATGGTAGAATAGAAATAGGATGAGTGTCTGGTAACACATCAATACCAAACTCAATCTCCCTATCTGGTGGTATTCCAGGGAGATCATTTGGAAAGACTTCTGGGAATTCTTTTAGTACGAGAACAGATTGAAGAGGAAGACTCTCGGTATTGGAGTCCTTAACTCAGATAAGGTGGTACAAGCAACCTTTAGAAATGAGTTTGCGGGCTCTGAGATAGGATATAAAGTGCCATCTGGGTGCCAAAGAATGTCCTTTTCACTTTATCACTGGTTCCTTCGGGAAAGAAAAAGTGACCCTTTGAGTCCTACAATCTAATATGGCATAACACGAATGGAGCCAATCCATTCCCAAAATAGCATCAAAAGCAACCATATCTAACTCTATGAGATCTGCTAGCGTATCCTGGCTACCAACAGTCACAACACGACTCCTGTACTCCCTTCTAGAAATAATAGAATCCTTCACCGAGGTGGAAACAGAAAAGGATTCAGAAATCACATTGGGCTTAAACCTGAAACCAACAGCCACATAAGGGGTCACATAGGATAAAGTAGATCCGGGATCAAGTAACACATAAACATCACGGGAAAATTTTTGTAACATATCGGTAACAACGTCTGGGGAAACTTCTACCTCCTGGCGGTTAGTCAAAGCATATAACCGATTGTGACTATTCCCACCAGCTGAAGGGGCACCCTTAGGAGGAGGAGCCATAAATGCAGCTTGGGGCTTAGTTCCCCCCGCATTTCCTCTAGTCTTTCTGAAGGTGACCCACCTTGCCACAAGTATAATAATTTCTCCCCTCAAAATAACACCTCTCTGAGTGATTTTTCCCATAAGTCTCGCACCGTGGATAAGTACGACGCTGTTGGGCCACACTGCCCTATGACTAAGTATCTGGAGCTATGAATCCGCAAAGAGTCTAAAAACTCTGTGATCGTCTGTTTGCTGGTGGTCTGGGCGCTGGGGCACTGGCACCTGGCTATGTTCTTCTTTTGCCATCTATTTCCCCAGTTGCCGCTCTATGGCTGGCTTTGATTCTGATCCGTTGTTCTGGCTCTCTTTGCTTACCTGTCTTTCTCTCTTGTTTCTAAAATTTTCTTTTTCTTCTCTTCTATCTGCTATATATGAATGGTCAGCCAAGCAAAGTCTAGCTCCTTATTCAACATAGCCCCCTGGAACTTAAGTACCAGGTTATCCGCAAGACCGGATGCAAATTTTCTCATACGGGCTCTCATATTACTAGTCAACTCTGGTGCATAGCGGGCTAGTTTATTAAACTTCAAAGTGTACTTCTGGACACTCATACTGCCCTGCTTCAGATTCATAAACTCTTTCACCTAGGCCTCCCTCAACTCCAGAGGAAAGAATCTATCAAGGAAAGCTTCCACAAATTTGCCCCATACTGTGGGCTCAGCACTCTCACTTTTTGAATCCTCCCAGTCGGCATACCACTGATTCGCAACATCCTTGAGCTGATAAGTTACTAGTTCCACCCCTTCAACCTCATCCATATGCATTACCTTAAAGATCTTTTCCATCTTATCCATAAACTCCTGTGGATCTTCCTCCACCTTGGCGCCAGTGAACTTAGGTGGGTTCATCTTCATGAAATGTCTAACCCTAGTATCCTCAGATGTAACAGATGTAGACCCAACATCTTCCAATCATTGAGCCTGGTTAGCTACTAACTGTGTCAGCATATGAATAGACCGTCTGAATTTTGTATTTAAAATATATCCCTGAGCAGTTGAGATATGATTGACATTAGTCCACAGATCCCGAGGTGGATTGGTCGGGATTGGAGGGACTCCTGGGGTAGGGACAGTTTCTGGAGTGGAACTCTGTTACGGGTAAGCATCCTATGGGTGGGACAGACCTCATCTGTCTGAGCATTCTGGTCAATGATGTGACAGGGAGGCATAATTGTGTTTCTGGAATACAAGAGATCATTAATTAGAGGACAGTTCAGACTCTGAAGCACGAACGAAATCACAAAGAAGGGAAACATTTCCTAAACGCCTAGCAACCTCTTGCTTATAAGTGTGGCATGCTACACATCCATAAATAAGACTCTACCCGATGAGATTTTGCAGACACCCTGGGACCATGAACCGTGCTTTAATACCAAGTTTTTCATGACCGGAATTGGGGCCCTGGCCGTGACGAGTATCCCGAACCATGAAGTCCTAAGACACCCGTATCTGTCTGGTAATCATACACATAACTCATATTATAAAGAAATGCTGAAGATAAATAACATTACGGACACATGGTCAAGAGTCATATGAAAGCAATAATAGGGAATAATTTCCCATAATCTCAAACAACATCTCTATAACGTCTGTGAAATCTCTACTACATGACTGAAACAAATGTCTATCTAAAAACTGGGACAAGGCCCCAAGTAGACCTAAAACTAATAAATGATAAATGATACTGCCAGATAATCAGGCCTTCCAAAATATAGAAGGCTCACCAAGTGACTCTGCAAATTTATCCGAGGAATCTACTGATTTTCTGGACCCCTAGACTGCGCCTTCGAACCTGGGAGGAAGGGTCAATACAAAAGTACTGGTACGTAGAGATATCAAAAAAACAGAAATACAATATTTTACAAAATATAAGTGAGAGCTATTATAAAGCAGTTTCATATCGAGTCATTTGAAAACACATGGGCATAACGTAATTGTTTTCAACAATAATGTAATGCAACTGAGCTAGGTGTAATACCCTACATATCACATTTACATCAACTGTCAAACCTCGGTTGATGCCGAGATTAAAGTATACGTGAGGGGAAGTCATACAAGATCACACAGCAGTGTGGCTCGACATAATGGTAGTGCACAAGATCACAAAGCAGGGCTCCTAACCATAATCCCAATTTGGGAATGAAATAAAGTTAGGTACGCAAGATCACAAAGCAGGGTACCAAATCCCCATGTCGGCAAAAACAGTTTTCAGCGATGAGCCCTTACACTCAAATGCCTTCTTTGGGTATCCACCTATCTCATGAAAAATCAATGCATTCAAATTTCATCTATTTCAATCACGTATCATATTCTGTAGGGTATCATCATACCCGACTTGCAAGTCATCAATATCATATCAACATGTGCATAATCATGTAAAAATCAAGATGCTTCATCATTTACAAGTAGTGAGCAATAGTTATTTCAAATTCATGCTCTCTTTTATTGGTCACAATATAATATGGGGTATCAAAATATTATCATGGGAATTTGAAAGTAATTTATCATTCATATCTATCAAACTTTCATGGAAAATCTCAAATCACATATGCATGGTTTCAACCATTGAAGTATATAGGCAAACAATTCCCATGACATTCAAAAAAATAACTTAGAAATCATATTAAAAGCAAGTTATTAGAATTTTATTGAACACCTCCATTTAAAAGCATGCATGTTCATAAAACTAAACCCATGACATTTTCGGATAACCCCATGTACCTTGGTTACTACAAATATTAGGTGCTTCTTGAAGATTACATTGAGAGGATTCCAAATATGTAATTAGTTTCTAAAACCCACGGTTGAATCTTGAGTTGCTTGGGTTTTTATTTTGAAATCGTAAGGAGAGTTCTTGATAAATTTTGATGAATGAAGGTGTATTTTGGGGTCTTTGGGAACTGAATTTCGTGTTTATGGCTAAATAAGGGTGGGAAAAGGACTATTTTGCCCCCAAAATGGAGTGTTTAAGTCACTTGAAACCATTACATAGGCGCCGCCTATGCTACCGCCTATGATATTGCCTATATTTATAAAGGCACCGTCTATGCTATCGCATATGCTTTCCAGTGGCCATGTGCAATTAGTTAGGTGAGTCGGTTTTTAGCAAAAATTGGTATCGTTGGAAAGCTAACTCAAAAACCTATCATTTTACACATAGTAGTCTCTCTAATTCGACATATACAGAGATTCATGGTCGATAGAAGTTGACACAAATTATAATGTCCACTTAAACTTAATCGATAGAAGTAGTTTTCAACTTGTCCTTGAGTCAAAGGACCTCTATGGTCTAAATTCAAGCTTGAATGGATTCACATACTACACAAATAATTAACATGCCATATTGACATAGGATTTATGGCTTCGGGATTATCAACGCATCGAAATCATGGTTATATTGTAGCCCAAAATGTGGGGTGTTACAATAATCTAAGGTACGTGGGGTTTATCCTAAACTACATGGGCTTGTTGAAATATTCAAGGATTGTTTAAAGATTATCAAATATGATTTTAAGAAAGGAGTTTTCAGATTTATGAATACATTCATGTGTTAGAAGCCTTGATAGTATTTTTTTGGTCTTTAGGCCTTCCCCCAAAAGGATTTGAAATATATATATATATATATATATATGATTGAATTGAGAGCATGATTCCTATAAAATCCCTCTCTTGCTATGGTTTCCAATTATTTATGATATGATAAGGATTGTTTCAAAATGCATCTTGAAAAGCATGATATGAAATATCTTGATTTAAGTTAAAATGGATTTATGGTTTTGAAATTTAAAAGAGAGGGTTATGCATGTTGATAAAGGATGAATATTCATTTAATGAAAGAGTTGTATGTTTGGCAAAATTACATGACCACCATATGTTTGATGAAAGAATGAAAGTTTTTACATAGTTTTGACTTGAGTTTCGGAACATGAAATCTCTTGTGAAAATTGCATGTTTGGATGGTCTGAACTATGTTTTGATGAAAGATTATGCTTATTGCATTGTGGCTTATAAATAGGACTTGAAAGTCTTGGTGTGACGACACCAATTCAGATTATGCCATGAAAATTCAAAACAGAATAGAATGCATGTTTGAAATAAGATTTTCAGACTTTTGAAACTAGAATGATGCATGATTCAGAACAAGATAAAATTGGGCATAAAGATATCTTAGGTGGTTCCCCGAAGAAAGCTCGAGTTTAGATAACTCATTGTCCAAAATCATGATTTTTTGATCTGGGTTATTATGTCCCCTACAGGGATTTTATGCTGGCCTAGTGTTGTGTGGCGTATTAGACTCAGACGCTCCAACCCTTGTGGCACACTTGGGTTGGGTACTTCCTCGCCGAGTCAATGGCGGATTCCATGTAGCCCGTGGAATATCATACTTGTATGGGAGTACCACCTAATTCAGAAGTAATACAAAGATCAAAACTTGCTTTGATACAAATGTCTTATGATTGTCAAAAAGCCCATGTGTTTTGAACTTATATCTTTCATGATTTTTATGACTAGATCTCAACTATTTTATTTATATAAAAGTATTATTTTAGATTTCTCTGCGTACCAGTACATCTGTATTGACCCCCTCGCTTCAGGTTCTGAGGTATAGTCTAGTGGTCCTGATAAGTAGTAGATTTCTTCAGGCAGGAGTGAAGAGTACCAGTTGGTAAGCCTTCTATATTTCAGAAGGCCTATTTACTTTCATACATTTATCATTTATTATGAATTTGGTCTACTGGGGGCCTTGTCCTAGATTCAGATAAGTTTTAATGTCTTATGTAGTAGAGATTTCGTAGATGGATAGAGATGTTGTTTTATGTCGAAAAACCTATTCTAATAGTGTTAAACAGAGTTCAGATTTTTGACCATGTTTCCGTTCAGTTATGTATTCCCGCGTCTTATTTTACAGTATGAATATTGTGCATGATTACCAGATACGTCCGTGCCTTCTTGGTTCGGGATGCTTGTCACGGCCAGGGCCTCAGTTCGGGTCGTGAAAAACTTGGTATCAAAGCACGGTTTATGGTTCCAGGGTGTCTGCAAAATTGCATCAAGTATTGTCTTATTTATGGGTGTGTAGCGCGCCACATTTATAAGCAAGAGGCTACTAGGCGTTTAGGAATATTTCTCTTTCTTCATGTTCTAGTTCATGCTATAGAGTCAGAATGTTCCTCTTTCATACGCCAATTTATGCTATGGTGTCGCTCATACGAAAGTAAAACTCATCTCGATTCTTTCATTACTCTGATGTGCTCAGATATGTCACACGATTGGGGTAATCCAAGTGCATAATTTTAGAGTCTAAATGGTATGGTTCTTTCTAATTGAATCATATAAGATTTAAAAATTGTGCAAGGACTTGAGAAGAGTCCATTAGTGCTTCAGACTATATTGATTCTCATGTGAACCTTGATGAAATCGTGCTTACCAGCCTGCGGTATTATGTGTATTAAGTTATTTTCAAATTTTATGTTGTAGATGTCACGCTTAAGGGAAATGAGGTGTAGCAGAATGTTGGAACTATATTTCCACTTGAGTAGTAGTATAAGTTAAGTGTCGGTGTCATGACCTATTAATAGTGATGTTGGACCCAGAAGTTGGTGATGTGAAGTCACAAAGTTTGAAGTTAGAGTGAGAGTGAAATTTTTGTAAATAAATATTTTAGTTGAATAGCCGATTTTTGAGAATGATAGACTAATGTGGTAGCTAGTAGCATGTGTGGATTGTATGATAGTCCGTAGAGGAAGTGTTTGAATTTGATTTTTAATTATACAGAGTAAGACATGTATTCTTAGATCATGAATATTGTGGATCAAGTTTCTATCTTTTGTAAATCCTGATATCATTGTGTCATTGAAATAAAAATTCTAGTAAAGCCGTGCGGGGCTCTTTTGATTCACTAGCACATTTGCCTTGTCATTTCTCTCATTTTCTTGTTCAAAACACACAAAAATCAAAGTCTAGTGAAGTCGTGTGAGGCCTATTTCGATTCACTAGAAACTTGTTATTCAATCTTGTTGTTCTTATGTTGGTTGGAACTGGGGGTTTCGAGGCATAATGGAAAGAAAAGTGGTAAGGGTAATTTATTGAATATATGTATATTCGAATCTCTTTTGCATGAGATTGGGTTGGTAATCAAGTGATATGTCCTTGTGTGTTAGTTTAGTAGAAGGTAGAGAAGGAGTTATCAGTCAAGGTGATTTGCTATTTGCTTGAAGTATGAAAATGGTTAGATTAACCAGTAAGTTATGATTATAGACTCTTGATTGTTTGTGGAATTTGAAGGTAGTCTAAATGTATGCTTGGGTAAGTAAGTGTGGATGTAAAAATAGTGGCCTAAGATTAATGATGAATGTCTTGTAAGAATTATGTATAAGGTTGGGTTGTAAATCATGTTTAGCACTAGACATTAAGTTTGAACAATTGATGTCCATGAAGGTGGATGTGATGATTTCTTGGTTAATGATTCTAGTTATATGGAAGTGATCTAATAGTGTTGAACGGTATATGCAAGACCTTAAGTTTATTTGATTCGTAATAAAGTATAATGTTGTATGTCTGAGGTAGAAGCATGCCCAAGGTGATATAAGGTTGCGGTATTTTTCTAAGGCTATCGCATGTTGTGTGTGGCTAGTAATACCGTTGATTTTCTAAATGGCATATGGTTTTCTAAATAGCCAAGTTAAGGAGTTTTGATTGATAGTGTTGAGGCTTATGATATGATCTTGATTCTCATGGTAGAGAGATATAAGTTAGAGTCACGATATTAATATGTTATGATGGAAGTAGTATGGTTTATTAAAGGCTTGGTGATATCCATGTTAAGTATTAGAATCTAAGTTTGTGTTTTTGAAGGTTGAGCTAATAGAAATGAGAGTAGAAGCACTGGAGGGTGTGCACTTCAACTATGGGGATACTCATGAAGATTCAAAGTTAGTAAGTGTTTAAGTATTATATGATGACTATTGGTGGCTATAGAATGATAGAGTATATCTCAGAAGATAATATTACTAGTGGGTTTTCCATTTTCAGGTGTGGTCATTCGGGTTAAGTTCTATGATATGCGTGTATGGTCGTTTTGCAGACCCTAGAGCGCAGTAAGTGTAGTTCTGTTAGAGTCTAGTAAGTGATATCTCAAACTTAATATGATGGCTTGAAGCTAAGGGGGAGATGATAGAGCAGATAACCAAGTCAGGCTCTCAGATTCTCGTAGTGATGTCATGATGTTATAGAATGTCAGAAGTGAGGGTGAGACTCAACCCATTCTTATCTCAGTATTTTTTTCAGTTATCCCACTACCTACTCATGCCTCACGGTTCAGTTCTATGACCATAGTTCATGTTCATGTATATGATAGAGAATCACGTGCTCTTCCAGTTCCAAAATGAGGAGTTTCAGTTCATTCAGTGATCGGAATCACATTCCATGAGATATGAACTCCAAATTGAGGTCATGAAACTCATGACTCATGTACTCACGTACTCACGATTTAGTGTGTGCTCAATTCCCCTAACTCATGCTTCACGTCAAATGATTTGGTGAGATTTAACTTATAGATAGGTATGCCCCCAAATCAGATCACTTTGATAAATCTCTGATGTTGATTTGTTATTCCTCAGGACTCAGTTAAATGTCAAGTCTCGTATGATATTCTTCCATGCTTCAAGGTCTTATGTGTTAAACTTTTTTATTGTGACTCCTCTTTATGTGATGATAGTGGTGATGAGTAGATGTTTCTTGCTGATGGAGAATCATGATATGCTTGTTTTAGATAAGGCTATAAGTGTGAAATACCTGTTATGGTTAGTTGAAAATTGTGCGTGTATGTTCTTGGGGTAGCACATTGGAAATTGTATTGATGGTGGCTTAGAGAATATATGAAGTACGTCTTGATTAGTGTTTACCTTGAAGTTCACATGTGGTTATAAAGATAGTCTGATATGTTGGGATTTAAGTGGAGGAGCGCAATATGCGCTAGTGAATCCATAGTAAGAGTTCAGAGTTAGTCATTAAAGTGGGAAGGAATGATATGCTTAGGGTGTGAACTTTAAAAGATATAGAAGGTTGAATCATATGGTTTAGACTAGTATCACGGTGTGAAAAGTTGTATTTTGTGATTTAGAGTTAGGCTCGATCACCGTGTAGGGATTTAAGCTACTATAGATATTGGTAGAAAGATTTATCAAAGCCCATATGAGAATTATAAGTTGAATGGAATGAATATGATATTTAAGGGAAATAGTATAGTTAAGGGAGTATTCGAGAAGTGTGCTAAGCTGGGAAGTAAGAAGCTGCATTGCCTAAGGCCTGGTAATTCTATCCCAGTTTATTAGTTATATGTCAATATTCCATGCCATGAAGCAGTGTCATTGTTGTGCTTCCTTAGTTGGATGTCTTATGTAAACCATGCCCAAGATTCTTCACTCCCTAATGTTACTAGAACTTCTTTAGACAGAGGGTTGAAGAGATACTCACGTTAAATATAAGTTTCAGCATAATTCAGACAGTATAACCAGCAATTCAGTTTACCAGTGAGGTAGACAAGTTACTATAGTTTTCCACCTTTACACCCAGTCCTACTATCCGAAGTTTCATGCGTATGACCATCACAAGGGGAAATCTATTCCATCCATGTAAGTTGCGAATTCAGTTCAGTCCAAGTATCATGTTTCAGACTCAGCTATTTAGTCATGACTCAGCTCATGAGAATTCAGCGCATAATCTCAAAAAAAAAATTTCCAAATATTTTGGCTCAGACAGTATAATATCCTTGTACGATTTGAATCTTGTTTTCTCATGATTCGTACTTGCATAAGTTTGAGCTTCAAAAAGTCCCTACTCATCATTTGGGGATGAATGATCCCAAGGGGGAGATAATGTAACACCCCAGATTTCGGGCTTGATCTTAAGCCATCATTCCTACGTATAAATGTTTCAAAAATCCATAAATGTAAATATAGTGTGTAAATCAATTTTGTAGTGTGTGAATCTAGTTGAGCGTGAATTGAGATCGTAAAGGTCCCTAAACTTAAGGATGAGTTGAAAGCTTCCCAATCGTTCAAGTTTTAGTGAACGTCAAAATCCTTCCCTTCCATAGATCAAGAACTCATCCTCCTAAGTGAATCTATTCAAGAAATGGATCAAGATCTGGGTTCCACCTATCTAGATCTGGGTTCCATCTATCTAGATTCGGGTTCCATCTATCTAGATCCGTATTCCATCTTTCAAACTAAATAATCTAAGGTACTTGGGGTTTATCCTAAACTACATGGACTTGTTGAAATATTCAAGGATGATTTAAAGATTATCAAATATAATTTTAAGAAATGGGTTTTCAGATTTATGAATACATTCATGTGTTAGAAGCCGTGATGGTATTATTTTGGTCTTTAGGCCTTCCCCAAAAGGATTTGAAATATATATATATATATATATGTATGTATGTATGTATGTATGTGATTTATGATTTATGATTGAATTGGGAGCATGATTCCTATAAAATCCCTCTCTTGCTATGGTTTCCAATTATTTATGATATGCTAAGGATTGTTTCAAAATGTATCTTCAAAACCATGATATAAAATATCTTGATTTAAGTTATAATGGATTTATGATTTTGGAATTTAAAAGAGAGGGTTATGCATGTTGATAAAGGATGAATATTCATTTAATGAAAGAGTTGCATGTTTGACAAAAATACGCGACCACCATATGTTTGATGAAAGAATGAAAGTTTTTACATAGTTTTGACTTGAGTTTCGGAACATGAAATCTCTTGTGCAAATTGCATGTTTGGGTGGTCTGATCTATGTTTTGATGAAAGATCATGCTTATTGCATTGTGGCTCATAAATAGGACTTGCAAGTCTTGGTGTGATGACACCAATTCAGATTGTGCCATGACAATTCAAAACAGAATAGAATGCATGTTTGAAATAAGATTTTCAGACTTTTGAAACTAGAATGATGTACGATTCAGAACAGGATAAAATTGGGCATAAAGAGAGCTTAGGTGGTTCCCCAAAGAAGGATCGAGTTTAGACAACTCATTGTCCAAAACCGTGATTTACTGATCCGAGTTATTATGTCCCCTACAGGGATTTTACGATGGCCTAGTGCTGTGTGGTGTATTAGAGTCAGACACTCCAACCCTTGCGGAACACTTGGGTTGGAGGCTTCCCCGCCGAGTCAATGGCAGATTCTATATAGCCCGTGGAATATCAGACTTATAGGGGAGTGCCACCTAACTCAGAAGTAATACAAAGATCAGAACTTTCTTTGACAGAAGTATCTTATGATTGTCAAAATGCCCATGTGTTTTGAACTTATATCTTTCATGATGTTTATGACTAGCTCTCAACTATTTTATTTATATAAAATTATTATTTTGGATTTCTCTGTGTACCAGTACATCTATATTAAACCCCCTCCCTCCAGGTTCTAAGGTACAGTCTAGGGGTTTTGATAAACAGTAGATTTCTTCAGGCAGGAGTGAAGAGTACCAGTTGGTAAGCCTTCTATATTTTAGAAGGCCTATTTACTTTCAGACATTTATCATTTATTATGAATTTGGTCTACTGGGGGCCTTGTCCCAGATTCAGATAAGTTTTAATGTCTTATGTAGTAGAGATTTCACAGACGGATAGAGATGTTGTTTTATGTTGAAAAACCTATTCTAGTAGTGTTAAATAGATTTCAGATTTATGACCATGTTTCCGTTCAGTTATGTATTCCCGCGTTTTCTTTTACAGTATGAATATTGTGCATGATTACCAGATACAGAAGGGCATTCGTGCCTTCTTGGTTCGGGATGCTCGTCACGGCCATGGCCTCGGTTCAGGTCGTGACAGTAGACCGGATTTTGAAAGATATAGTTAGCACCAACATTATCACAATAGATTATGGGTGGATCAGGCAGCTGCACATGTAGTTCAACAAGAAGTTTTTGAACCCAATTGACCTCAGTAAGTGCAAAAGCTACTGCACGATACTCTGCTTCAGTGGAGGAGCGTGCAACAGTGTGTTGCTTTTTAGATGACCAACTAATAGGATTTGCACCAAGGTACAGGATATATTAGAGTTCCTGTCATTAATGTCACTATCCCAATCGGCATCTAAATACATAAACAACCCAGGATGTGTCTTGCTCGTTATCTATAAGCCATGATTTTTGGTGTACTGGAGGTATTGCAAGAGTCGCTTAACAAAAGACCAGTGCGTTTGTGTAGGAGCATGCATGAATTGAGATAATTTGTTAACTGCAAGGCTTATATCTGGTCTGGTGAATGACAGATATTGAAGCTTACCAAGTACTTAACGATACAAGGTGGCATCCGCCGGAGGTGTATCATCCTTTAAGGATAGTAAGGCTATGGAACTCATGGGATTTGTAATAGGATTACATTCAAACTGTTATGGGCAGCAAGAAGATAAGAAACATACTTGGCCTGAGAAAGGATGATCCCTTCTTTAGTACGGAGAACTTCAATACCCAAAAAGTCATGGAGATGTCTGAGGTCTTTGAGAGAGAATCTGGCTGAAAGAACCTGGATAATTTTCTTTATAAACTCAAAAGTTTGATCCAGTGATAATTATGTCATCAACATATACAAGAATGTAGACCAATGCTTCATTTTGATGATAAATAAATAGTGAAGAGTCAGAGTTAGACTTTTGAAAGCCAATTTGAAGCAAGAATTGCTTTAACTTAGAGTACCAGGATCGAGGGGCCTGCTTAAGTCCATAAATTGCTTTTTTTAATATGCACACATAATGAGGAAAATCAGGATGAGCATACCCACGAGGTTGACGCATATAAACATCTTCTTCATGGTGTCCTTGAAGAAATAGGTTATTCACATCTAGTTGGTGCAAATGCCAATTGGGATGAACTACAAGTGATAAAATGAGTCTAACAGTAACAGGTTTTACCATTGGACTAAATATAGAGTTATAATCCACACCCGGTCGTTGCGTTAAGCTTTTTGCAACTAGCTGATTCGGTTTTGATAGATAGAGCCATTTACACTCAAAAACATTTTAAGAAGAGGATCATGGTACAAGCTCCCATGTCTTGTTGTACATCAATGCTTCAAACTCAAGTTTCATCACTTCTATCCAGTATGCACTATTTTCGGCTTGGTTATAAGTGGTGTGAAGTGGTTCAGTTAATGAAACCACAAGATAATCAAATGCTTGCTTGGGTTGGGTGATATTATTTTGTGAACGATTAACATGTCAGTGAATGGATGGTTATTGGAGATGTGAGGAAGCTGTGGTGGAGGATTGGTGATGATTGTGAGATGGAATGGACGGAAAGGGGTCTGGAGTTGATGTAGATAAAGGGTTTGTCAGGGTGTGCCGATTTTGGCGTTGATACTGGATTAGTGGTTATGTGGTAGGTGGGATAGCTATAGGATGTGTGGAGCAATCTGAGCCGGCGGTAGGAGTTGGCGTTGCTGTCAAAGAAGAACCTAAAGAATAATATGTAGGATGTGTCGCCGACAATTTTGGAGCAACCTTGATTGGCTGGAGAATCTCATAATCCACTGGAGGCATAGACTTGGAACTACGGTCATTTGACTCATTGTACAAGATATTCCACTCTAATTTTGAAATTCCTTTGTCTTTCAAAGATGAAAATATCAGAAAATGAAAATTTATTTTCATAAAAAATAACATCTCGTGAAATATATATCCTTTGTGAAATAGGATCATAACACTGATGTTGTTACAGGTATTAGAATAGCCAAAGTAAACACAAGGGGTGGACTTGGGTTCCAATTTTTATTTGGCATATGGTTTAAGCTATGGATAACATAGGCAACCAAAAGTACGAATGGATTAATAATTCGGAATTTCTCCAAATAATCATTGATATGGAGAATCATAATGAAGTGTGCGAGTGGGAAGCCTGTTAATCAAGAATGTGGCTTGTTGGCAGGCAAAGGACCAAAATACTGGAGGCATGGAGGCTTCGGGTAAAATGGTTTTTTTTGTTTCAATGATGTGATGATGTCTACGTTCAGCCATAGCTACCCATTGTGGTATGTATGGTAGCGATACAAGGTGCTCAATGCCAGTGGTGTGAAGAAATGACTTAAGACCTTCAAACTCACCACCACCATCAGTATAAACTGAGAGTATTTTTGTATGAAAATAATTTTCAACAAGGGGTTTGAATTTAGAAAAAAACTATTCTAACCTCACTTTTATTTTTAAGTGTGTACAACCAAATGTATTTTGTAAATTGATCAAAAAAAATTAAATAATATAATATTTTGTCAATTGACCAAACTGGAAATAATTTGTAAAGGTATTTTGCTCACTAAAGTATTCTCGGAAAAGGAGTGACGATGGCTTTAATTAGAAGAGCAGGAATTACAATGATCAAACATTTAAGAATTTGGAATTGGAATTGAAAACTTATGTGAGAGTTTTAAGCACTCTTTTATTTGGGTATCCTATTTTTCTATTCCAAGATTGTTAAGATTATTCCATATAGGATTGGTAGCTCAGATTGCATTGGGATCCTCCAACAAGCGACTCATAAAGTCCTTTTTTATTCTGACCTCATGCCAATGATGCCCCCCTACTCAGATCCTTCACAAGAAAATCAAAAGAAAAAATTTTTATGGATGTCATATTATCATTGTAAAATTGAGACACAGATATAAGGTTACGTTTAATCTCTGGTGCACATAAACGTTTAATCCCTAGTGCACACAAAGTTTTCGAAAGATGAAAATTTTATCTGAAGCATTTATTTGAACATGACCAGTGTGAGTTATAGGAATTTTGTTACCATTTCCCATGGTAATATCATCAGTACTAGTGTAGTCATCTGGACGTTGAAAATTTTGAGAATCAGCAATCACATGATGCGATGCTCCTGAATCGAAAACCCAAGGTATGAAAGCAAAGTTTGCTCTGGTTTCCAAGTGATTGTGGGAGCATGAACGGCACACATTGGAAGTATACCCAGTGCGACCACATAACTGACAAACTGGATGAATTTGTCGAGGGGCCGTTGGATGCCAATTTGGTGATTTGGCTTATACATTCGTTGGACGTCAATTTGGAGATGAGGTTTGTAACTTTGCTGATTGGGATGGTATGGACGCCATGGTTGTCCTCTCTTATTATTGCGGGGTGTAAAGTTATTTGGTGATGGTTTTTGTGCCACTGCAGCTATAATTGAGGCCTGATTAGGCTCATTATGTTTGAGGAGAAGCTCTCTATTGAGAAGCTTATTGTATAGTTCCTCATACGAGATAGGTGTATATCGCTCTTGGATAACCGCTGAAATTGAATCATTCTCAGGTCCTAGGGTTGAGAATTTTGACCGTAAGCTCATCATCTGGAATAGGAGTTCCAGCCGTTGCAAGTTCATCGACAACATTCATGATCTCGCACAAGTATTCTATCATACTAGGAGAGTTTTTTGTGATGGTAGCTAGAGAGTTTTGAAGACTAAAAGCCCTTGTATGTGATTTGATAGCATATAGGTTATGGAGTGTGTCCCACGCTTGCTTTGAGGTGGAAGTTTTGGCGATCGCAGAGGTGATTGTAGGATCAACAGATGTCATTAAGGCATTGCGTGTGGTCTTGGCAAAACCAGAGTTTGTACTTGGGATAGGGTTCCATCGAGATAGTAGTAGAGATCATGACCAAACATGAAAGATTCGATCTTCGCTTTCTAAATGACAAAGTTCATTAGCCCAAGTTTGAGGGGAATCTGGGAACTGGAGTTAAATTGAACCATATGGCTGGTGTTATTAGTAGGGATAGTAAAATCACTTGCATCACCATGGATGCCATAGAACCAAAAAAGAAATTGTAAGAGATGAGAAGACCCGTTGGAGTTTAGAAAGGCTCGGACACCATAAAGGTTCGAGAGATATGGAGAAGTAGTGTATTAGACTTGTGTGATATCCAAAGGTCACATAGATATATACACAAGTAAAGGAAAGTCTAACTAAGGTAACTAGATATCTAAATCACTAGAAATCATCTAGAGAATTATATACATTTAATAGAGCACAAATTAGGGAGAGAAATCTGCACAATTGAGAGCACAAATTAGGGAGAGAAATTTGCACATTTTATTACACAATAAATCATGCCCCAATACTAGTAAGTGTTCAAATAAGTCGAAACTAATTGAGAGAATACATAAATAGATACATTACCTTGGCCTCAACTGATAAAAATGAACAGCTATGCTTCAGTCCGAGCAAGCAAGTTGGATCAACACAAAGAAGGGGCAACGACTTGTCCATTATTTGGTTACGGATATACTCCACTAAATATGATAGAGGATAATTTGTGACTTATTTGAAACCAAAAAGAAAGTTATATATGTTAAAACTACAAACCCAACAAATAATGGTGAGTGGTAGTTGATATAATAATAAAATAAGTGTGTGGTTATATTTTTTTTCAATAATAAAATAAGTGTGTGGTGTAAATATATGGTACACTTAGCAAATTTGTGTCCATATAATTGTGTAGTCATTTGCCTATAAATAGGCTTTAAGTTCATTGTGTAAGATGTACTAAGCATTACAAGCTTATCTATTGCTTACTTCTCCTCTTTCATTATAGCATCTTTTCTTGTTTATTTTCTTGAGGCCTCGGTTTAGTAATTTTCTCTAGTTTCGGTGTTCGATCCTGAGGTGTCTGGTGTTCAACAATGGGTATCAGAGCTTGGTTGGAGGAGTGATAATTTTTCCTGAATTGTCCCGTGATTGCAGCATTGTCTTATCTTTCACAAGAAGGAAAATTTTCCACTCGTTCACTAACCTCTGTACGACACACTATTAATACATAGTATTCCTCACTCTGTTGGAGTTTGTTCGAAGGTTCCTCACTCGGTCGGTGTTTTTTAGAAGGTTCCTAGCTTGCTTGGTGCTTGTCCGCGTGAAGTATTATTCGTGTCCAGCCTTGATAGTATTCCGACGACACGATGACAGACCTATATGTTGTCGGCGGAATGGATAAGCTTAACAACAACAATTACAACACATGGTCAACTTGCATAATGGCGTATATGCAAGGGCAATACCTATGGGAGGTTGTCAACAAAATCGAAGTAACACAACCAGAAGCAGAGGATGCAAATGGCACGTTGAGAAATGGAAAATAAAAGCAGGGAAAGCAATGTTTGCATTGAAAACAACTGTTGAGAAGGATTTGCTAGAGAAAATCCAAGATGCAAAGACCCCAAATGAAGCTTGGGATACGTTCGCCAAGCTGTTATCAAAGAAGAACAACTCTAAGCTTCAACTTCTTGAAAGCGAGTTATTGTCGGTGACTTAAGAAAATATGACTATTGCACAATATTTCCACAAAGTGCAGTCACTGTGTCGAGATATTTACGAAATGGATCCAAAGGCTCGTATTAATGATACTAGGATAAAATAAATTATCATCCACGGTCTGAAGCCAGAATACAGAAGCTTTGTCGCTGCAGTACAGGGATGGCAAAATCAGCCATCACTTGTAGATTTTGAGAATTTGTTAGCTGATCAAGAAGCATTAGCTAAACAAATGGGAGGAGTCTCACTAAAGAATGAAGAAGAGGCACTCTAAGCCAATAAAGGCAAGCGGAATTTCAAGAAGCAAAAGAATGATGGATCCAAGAAAAATGATGATGAATCAAAGGGTCATCAAGGCGAAGGAAGCACTCGTGAAGGGGGAGGCTCAAAGAAATATGAAAACAAGAAAATATTTGAAGGAAAGTGTTACAAATGTGGGAAAAAGGTCCACATGGCAAAGACATGTCGTTCGAAGGAAAAATCTGTGGAAGTGTCACGACCCGAACCTAGGGCCTGGCCGTGATGGACATCCCGAACCAGGAAGGCCCAGAATTTCCTTCTCTATCTGGTGATCATGAATAACATTCATAATACAAAAGAAAATGTGGAATTTGAAAGGTAATACGGAAAAATAGTTAGTCTAAAAATGTATCTGAACAACAATGTCTGACATCAGTCTGCGAAATCTCTACTATAAACAAATTAAGCTATCTGAAAACTGGGACAAGGACCCCAGTAGACCAAAACATGACTATAGATAAATATCCAAAAACTCAACAGGCCTTCTGGAAAATAGAAGGCTCACCACTGCACAAGTCTGATCTGCGATCTGAATTTATCTACTGCTTCTCTGGACCCCTAGACTGAGCCTCAGAATCTGAGATGGTTGGAGGGGGAGGGGATAAATACAAATGTACTGGTGGGCAGAGCAAATCAAAATAATCATTTATAATCACATATATGAGAGCAGTTTAAAATACTTCATAAACAATCGTGTAGTAAGAATTATCATGGGCATTTTTAAAGGACTTTGTGACAACATATGAAATCTGAAACACTCTTTGTACTACTTCTGAGTTAGGTGGTATACCCTATAATTCTAAAAATTGCACGAGCTTTGTGGAAACTACCATTAACTCAGCAGCTAAGCCCCTAACCCAAGTGTGCCACAAGGGTCGGAGTCTCTGAATCTACTACTCCACACGGCTGTCGCCAACGTACAATAATAATCTACCCGTATCGAAAAATACGGTTTTAGGCTAAGAGTTACTTGAACTCACGCCCTCTTCGGGTAACCACCTAACCTTCTTTTAGCTCTTTTTTAAAACTCTATCAAAACATACAGTCTCTGAAAACATGATATGAAAACATACTCTGAAAACATACTCTGAAAAAATAATCTGAAACATAATCTGTCATGGTATAAATACATATGGTATCGTCATACCATTGACTTACAAGTCACATCTCTGAGCCATTATTAGCCTGTCATAAATCTCTGTATCCAAGACACAAGTTTTGAAACTCGCATTTCAATAACTCAATGCAATAAATCTTTTTCTCAAATCTCATGTAAGCACATGCAATTCTTTCTCATGATCACAAGGACACATTTATATCAAGAAAACCCTCTCACATTTCCAAATCATGTTCAAATGCCAGAGTATTGCAACAAAAACATCTTTCAAAATCACAAACCACAATCTTTAATTCAATGCAAGAGAGGGAGTTCACAATTCATGCTCTCAACAATCTTTAATCTAAAATTCATACATATATGTATATATATATAAATCAATCTCGGGAGTAAAGGCCACAAGGCCAAAGCAATAGTAGTATTAAAACTTTTTGAAATGCATATCTATGATATAATTTTCAAAACCCCCATAAAATACATGCTTTAACAATTTAAAAGCCCATGTAGTTTTTAGGATAAACCCCACACACCTCTATTTCAGAAAATAACTGATGATTCTTGAAGCTTGTGGATTGGGGATTCCGAATCTCTAATTAGTTTTGAAAACCCACGGTTGAATCTCGAGTTATTAGGGTTTTTATTTTGAAACCCTAGAGAGTGTTCTTGAGGAGATTTGATGAATATGGGTGAAATTTGGCTCCTTAGTGATTAAATCCCGTGTTTAAGATGATTAGGGAATGGAAAATTACCAAAACACCCTTAATCAGACGGAACTTAAAAGCTGAAAAATTTCCAGGCATGCAATAGACCATGCATCGCATGCTATTTCCCACTGCAGTGGAGCATGCGACGCATGCTGGCACCATGCGATGTACTACAATCTTGACCCATCACAACGCAACAAGAATTTCTAAAATCGGAGGTAGGGAAGACTGAAAAGTTGTATCCCGAAGATTAAGAGTTAAAAATAAAACTAAGTCTTTATTCCACACTTAGAAAAATATTCTAGTTGTTAGCCCCTCAAACATAACACTAAAAATGAAATCGACTTGAGAATTTTTACGGGCATTATGGTAGGAGTTATTTCCATACGTATATTAATAAAGAATAATTCAGTTCTCTTTTTATTTTAACCCAAACAATCTCCCAATCACTAAAAAAAAAAACAAATTTGGGCCAGCTGTGCAACCCAACAACATCAGCTGACCCAACCCGTCTGAACCAGGCCCATAACTAACCCCCATTTTCCTTCTTCCTAAATGGTCCCAAGAAACAACCAACTCCAGTGGCCCATTCCCCTTCATTTTTTCCAATCAGGAACATCAGCCCAGTCCAAAGCCACATACCCGGCCCAAACCCTCTCATCTCTTCCCCTTAACCTAACAAACAACAGCCAAACAACTACAACACTAGTTTCAACCCATTTCTCCATGACCCGTTTCTGTCCAACCCATTTTCAACAATACGCTCAACACCAGCACCAGTAATCCCTCTTCTCTCCTTAAGCAAAGCAACAACAACGTCAAACCTGATATCTCTCTTCAACCCAAAATTGCTATGAACATCTTCGACCCAAAATTGAGAAAACTAGCTTCAACCCGACCTTATCCTTCTTCACGCGTCTCACACTTTAGTAGGAGAAAGAAAGAATCCAAAATCTTCAAGAAATGGTTCAGGTGTCTCCCCCAACATTCAATTCCGCAAATTTTGGGATAGTGGTACGAATTAGGTACATTTTTGGCGATTTTTCATTGCGTCCAGGGGAGAATTGGTTTTTTGCCAATTCTATTGGTACACCAAACCCAAAATTGGTGTCGATTAAGGACAAAAAGGGGCTGTGGGGGGAAGATTTTTGAATTTCAAAATTCAAAAAATATCTTTCTTCCAAACTCCTAAAATACCCTACTTCGTTTTCTATATAAAGACCCTTGGGTCACTGTTTTGGGGGGGCTTCTTTTTGGGAGAATTAGGGTTGAAAAATTCTGGAGAGGTTCTTTGGAGGCTGATAATTCTGGGGTTTAGAAAATTTTCTAAAAACCTGGGTTGAACAAAAATTTTCCTTTTGGGTAAAAAAAGGAGGGTTTCGGAAAAGAGTAATTTGGTTTCGAGGAAAGAGCAACTTTGTTCCGTAAAGATTTTAGGGAGAAACAGTTAGCTAGTCGAGTGTTCACGACGGTATTAATCTTTCCTGGTGGTGATAAGAGTACGATCGTAGCTCGTTGCCCCGTTTCGCTGCTACGAGAGAGGTAAACACCTATTTTTCGTTTTAATTTTGATGTGTTTTTCTTCTCTTCATCTCTTTCTTTAGGATTTCGTTATAGTAATGTTGTTGTGTGCTGGGATTATGTGTTGTAGGAGCCGTGAAGGCCATTGAATTTTTAGTCTGGTATTTGTTTAAAGAAATTTTCTTTATCAGTTTGTTTTACTGGTTGTTCCATGGGTTTCTCTTTTCCTCTATGTAAACTTGTTCAATACACCGTCAGTGCAAACCATGGTTTTACGTGAAAGGTTACTCTTTTTATACCTATACATTTCGTCTGACCTGAATATGGAAGCAAGCCTCAAATGACAACATTCATTAGCATCTTGAATGAAATTCGTTGACTGCTTTTGTGTAAATGAGATAATGACTTGATGTCTCAAATAACGTTGTACTGCTTTACTGTGCACCGGACCAATCGAATATATATTAACCTCAATTTTATCGCGGAATGCCCTGTCTTATTAAAAACTCTCCTAATCGCTATCTTTCTGTATCTGACTGTTCCAGTTGAGGTTTCGATCATGGAATTTGTTGGGTAGAAGTTACCTTTGCTGGATTTCTAGTTACTCTGCCCTGCTTACCTGTTTTACTCAGAATCTGTGGAGCTTCTCTGGTTGTTATTTCTAGTAAAGTGTGGTGAAAACTTCCCAATGAACTCTTGGCTCATGATTCTCCGTGACTTTCCAGAGAGAGGGAGATGTTGGTTTAAAGAATTTTCATTTGATTATTGGTTATTCGTTCCCTTTGAAATTTAATTCCGACATGTTTGATTCGGAAATGAGATTTCCAGGTTCCATCTAGCATTAGTTCGTAGTAATTGTTGTTTATTGGGCTACCTCTGTATAGGGATTTTATATATACTCATGCAAATAGAAAGCATTCCAGTCTCACGGGCCTTCTTCCCAGTTTCCCTTTATGTTTTCTTCCCCTTAAATAGGACCATGCGTATAAGTTCGATAGAACCTTTAAGTCTTTTGTCTTAAGAAAAGGCCCGGGATATCTATCCCATTATGATATAACTTTGTCTATTCACTTATCGCTGAGACTTGGGTACCTCAAATGGTCATAGTAGAAGCATGTTGTGGGATAGCACTTGGCATTTATACTTCTAAGGTTGATGTTGAATAAGATAATATTTAGTTAGTAGGTTTTAAATGTGTAAATTTGTTTACTTCTTTTTCTACCCGTATTCTGAACATGCTTTGATTTCTTTTGCATTTTGATGTCAAACTTCTTCTTTTCACTTCATAGGAATGCATCCGGATCGATATTATTCTCTCTTTCACTTGACATTATTTTTGCTAAGTTAACATGTCCCTTCTTTATATCATCTGCCTACTTTTAAATAAGATACGTGGTTTCCTAGCATTTTTTTTTGTTTGAATATTTGTGTTAAGACATTTATTGTTCTATTTTTTCCTTTTGTATTTCGGATATGTTTTGATTTCTTCTCTTTCTTTTTTTTCGCATGTAAACCACCTTGGAGTCCAAATGGACTCTTCTTCCTTGCATTTCATGGTGATCCAACATGGCCCCCCATCCTTTGAGTCTAGCCTGACAAAGAATCTAAACGCCTATCACGTGGCGTACGGATACTAAGAATCAAAAGAAGAACAAGTGGATTAAAGTCCTATCATTTGAAGCGGCTACCAAACCCCAAAGTCTCATTTATTATTTTTGTTTATTTACTTATTGTCTTCTTCATTTATTTATTTACATTTATTTATTTATTTCCTTATTTATTCATTTGGGCCTCGAAGCCAAAGTTGTACTTAATACAGATGAAGCGAAACTCGATCTAAAGGCTCGAAAACATAGAATTAGGACAGGTGGAAGACGGGCTGAAAGCCCAATATCTAGATTAGGACAGGGTTGTCGATTTTGGCCTAATGGCTCAAGTCCTTCTGCTTCTACCCTTTCCCTTTTACTTTTGCTAATTTGTTTTATGTGCTTCCTTGCGAACCTAGTTAAAATTCCTAACTAAGTCGCTAAAAAACTGATTTTGCAAAAACCTTTTCCTTAATCAACTATTTTTTTCAACAAATTGATTTTCCAAAGTTAATCAAAACAATGTTTTCAAACAGATCGGATAACCGCAAGTTAGCGGACGTTTTAGGTGCCTAACACTTTCCTAAAACATTAATAGGAACCGTTTATCTAGAATCTCTAACTTAAACGATTTTTCTATTTTGAATCGTCTAAGTACATTACAAAGGTCTCTTAATTCCTTTTCAAGATTAAGTGGCGACTCTTTTCAAAAGTCAAAATTTCTCCGCAAAACACCAGATACCTAATTGCTCATTATCTATCTTATGATAATACTTCACTTGCATACCAATGCTATGTTGATAGTTTTTATGCTCTGGTGAAACCACAAAACTTTAGTGAAGCAGCTAGAGATGAAAGATGGACTCAAGCCATGAAGTTAGAAATACAAGCTCTTGAAGACAATAATACATGGGAAGTGGTGGACTTACCACCAGGTAAGAATGTTATAGGTTCAAAATGGGTATACAAAATCAAGTACAAGGCAAATGGAGATGTTGAAAGATTCAAGGCTAGACTAGTAGCCAAAGGCTATAGCCAGCAGGAGGGGTTGGATTATCATTATACTTTTTCACCTGTTGCCAAAATGGTAACTGTCAGGTGTGTTGTTGCTCTAGCAGTGTCAAAGGGATGGAGTTTGTACCAAATGGATGTGTATAATGCTTTTTTGCAAGATGACCTAGATGAGGAAGTATACATGCACCTACCTGAAGGTTTTCAGTAGAAAGGACCACATAAGGTTTGCAGGTTACTGAAATCATTATATGAACTTAAACAAGCATCAAGGCAGTGGAATATCAAACTCACTTCATCCTTGTTGAAGGCTGGTTTCACTCAAAGTACATATGACTATTCTTTATTTACCTTAAAAGAAGCAAGAGGAATGGTGGTCATTCTAGTCTATGTGGATGATTTTCTTATAACTGGTGACAATGATATTATGATCAAAGAAGCTAAGACAACACTGCATCAACAATTTAAGCTGAAAGACTTAGGTGAGCTTAAATATTTCTTAGGCATTGAAATGCTAAGATCAAAGAAGGGGATTATTATGAATCAAAGGAAGTACTTGCTTGAGTAGATTTCATAGACTGGCCTTGCAGGTGCAAAACCTGCACCCACACCACTAGAATTCAACATTAAACTGACTTTGGTAGAGGTTGATGAAGCTGTTGGAATCACTAATGATATGGTTCTAAGAGATGCATCTGTTTATCAGAGACTGATTGGAAAACTTATGTATGCCACAATCACAAGGCATGATATTTGCTATGCAGTCCAGACTTTGAGTCAGTTTATGCAACAACATAAAAGATCTCACTTGGAGGCTGCATACAGGGTTGTTAGATATCTGAAAGGGTCAGTAGGGCAAGATCTAACCTTCTGGTGTGATTCTGATTGGGCTGCATGCCCTAACATTAGAAGGTCTGTCACTGGGTATGTGATACAGTTTGGAGGCTCACTATTATCATGGAAATCTAAGAAGCAACACATAGTTTCTAGAAGTTCAGCTGAGGCTGAATATAGAAGCATGGCCTCAGCAGCGGCAGAGATAACTTGGTTGGAAGGATTATTCTCAGAACTAGATGTCCTCATTCACAAGCCTATCACAGTATTGAGTGATAGAAAATCAGCTATTCAATTGGCAGCTAATCCTATATTCCATGAAGGATTGAAACACATAGAGATTGATTGTCATTTTATTAGGGACAAGATCAAAGCCGGATTAGTCAAAACAGTTCATGTGCCTACGCAGCATCAAGTGGCAGATATATTGACCAAGATCTTAAGTCATGAGCAACATTCATATCTTCTTAGCAAGCTTGGTGTGCTCAACATTTTGCACCCTTCAGCTAGAGGGGGAGTGTTAAAGATTACCAACGCATATGGATGAAGTGGAAGAAGCCGATACTAGCACTATAGTTATTGGTTATTGCTTAAGTCTGTTGCATTGTCCAATAGTAAAGTAGTTAATTAGTTGCAAGGAGTAGTTAGTTAGTTATAACTAATTGCCAGCTAGGACACTACAAGTTGAGAAGCTTCCAGATGCTTCTAGATACTTTGTATAAACTCTATAAATAAGACACTAAGTCAGCTAGGAATAAAAACTGTAACTTCCAATTCTCATCATTACATCAATAAACACTTCGATCATCTTCTTTCTCTTGTGAGCTATTCCAGCTATGAAGTAGTGTGAGCACCCACGTTATGTAGCAGATTTTATCATTCTGAATATCCAAAAACAACCCACTAATTTCACTATGAAATGAGAGGAGTACAATGTGGAGCACTAATTTCTTTCTCATATTTTGTAAATTGATTCTCCTAAGCATCAGGTTTCACTACAAACTCATGTAATTTCCGCTGAACTTGGACTCATCTAATTTTACTTTTTTAATTGTTGGGAAGGCCAAATGGGAATGGATACTAATCTGCCAATTAATTAATTAGTTGTCTCTCTGTACTAATAATAAGCCATGTTATTTCACTAAATAATGCAACCATTGACTTTGAAGGCCAATGTAATAGATGTTTCTCTGTGTACTAATAATTAATAAGATAAACCGAAGAATTATTCATTAAAATAATACAACTTTGGATTTAGATCCTTTTTTTTTTTGTATCTGTAAGTGTTGTTTTTCTTTTTGCGAATATACACCACTAGATAGAGTGTCTAGCGCCCTTTTATTAATAATCCTCAACAAAGATAGTACAAGCAATGAGGTAAGGTAGACTTTTTGGTATGATTAAGATCCAGTCCTTTGATTAAAGCATTATTATTCATCCACTAATCTGGTTAGAGTATACTAATGTGAGCTAAGAGACACAAGCAAATGGAAAAACAAAAACACACAGATTTACGTGGAAATCTTGCGGGAAAAACCACAGGCAGAGGCAGAGGAATTCACTATAATGGAGAGGAGTATGGAGACGATAGTCTCAATTTCGTGTATTTGAGAACAGCCCACGAAACGCACTTATATAATACGTGCATACAAAGAAGTCCTAGGCCCAAAAACATATAGGTCCATACCAAAGGGGCTTCGCCGCCGCACCCCCAACGGGATCAGTGGTGGGTTTTGGGATCGGTTCTATCGGCCTGATCCCCACGCTACCACCACAGACCCCGTGAAAAATCACAAACATGAATCGCACCGCGAACTTTTCAAGGCTGGATCAACAAAATTCAGGTCACAAACTCTAATAGATGATGGTTGGTTTCTCCTACTTTGGTACAACGCACTCATCATGTCTTCCTGGGAATGTGTATTCTTTCTTAAGGGACCTCATTTGACTGATATGCTTCCATGTTTTCCTTTTTGAACTTTACGCAGTTGAGATCGGGTCTGTATATGTCAAAACATGCCTACAATGATGGCTGCTTATGAAATCGAGGATGAACTGAGAAAGTTTGGGTAAACTAAAGCCTAATGCTGGTTGCCATGGTTTTGGGAGGTGATCGTGACTATCGAAGATCAAGTGGAAATTGGTTACTACAGACGAGCTCCTCAACAAGGAAGAGCTTACTCTAACAATCAGCAAAAGCTTGAGAATATGGGAAGTAGTCATCGGAATATGCAAGTTAAA
>NC_061113.1:688813-745941 GCF_002878395.1 Capsicum annuum | reverse complement strand
ATCTGTCATTTGAAAGTATGAAGTGAAATACACTTGCATTATTAACATGGTATCAGAGCCAACTTAATTGCAGCCACTTCTGACATTTTTTTCTTTTCTCTTTTCCACCCATCACTCCTATAATTTTCAGCAACCAGAAAAGTTTCCATATCTCCAAAAATCAGACCATCAGCTTTCAACTTCTTGCTTATTTCTGCAGCTCTTGCAGCAGCCAAATCAGTAGTAGTTTTCATAAGTTGCAGCTCGATTAGCTGCTTGCTGCGCATTCATAACTTGCTGCATTAATAGGCCTGCTGGAACTGCATCTGCTGCATTGCAACTGCTGGAGCCTTGATTTTCTCCTTCCTCTGCTTCGAGTTCTTTTAACCACTATTTTTTTTGGTATTTCGTTTTTGTTGTCCAAACCATAATGGCAGAGAAAGGCGAATCTCTAGTAACCGATGTTGTAGAGAAAATTGAATCAAGTGTTGTCAAATCAATGTTTTCCTCCATTTCAAGTGCTCCTGTTATTACTACCATGAAATTAGAAGGTAGTAATAACTACACACCATGGTCTTCATCTGTTGAGATGTGGTTTCTAGGACAAGGATATGAGGACCATTTAGTTAAAAATACTAGTGATATTGTTGCTAGTGAAAGGACTATGTGGATTCGAATTGATGCTCAATTATGCAATCTCTGGAACTCTTTGGATCCTAAATTACTTAATCTATTTCAATCTTGTAAAACTTGAAGTTTGGACCAAAGCTAAGACTTTGTATAAAAATGACATACAACGTATATTCAAGGTTGTCTCAGACTTGGTCCAACTTCAATAATCAAGATATGGCGAGTTATTTAGGACAGATAGAAACCTTGAAAGATCAATTTGACTCTCTCATGCCACTTTCTGAAAGTGTCACCACACAGGAGCAACAAAGAGATAAGTTCTTTATGGTTCTAGCACTGAAAGGACTTCGATCTGATTTTAGTCCTATAAGGGATCAAATTTTGGCAAGTTCATCAATTTCTTCCTTAATCAATGTTTTCGCTCGATTATCGCGTATTGGTTCAGAAAACAATCATACCAATAATGTCGAGACATCTGTATTAGCTGTGAAAAATGCAAATCCACAAGATCAAAATGTCCAGCAAAACGGGAACGCTAAAAACTCTAGACCTTTTTGCAACTATTGCAACAAGCTAGGACATACTCGACAAAATTGTTGGAAATTGCATGGTCGACCACCACGTACTAACAATTCTAGTACAGCTCACGTGGTTCAGACCAGTAAAGACATAGATGGTCAACCGTCCAATTCCATTACTTTGTTTGGAGTAGATTATAGTGATTACTTGCAGTATAAAGCGACTACACAGCAATCACCTTTATCTGGCACCCCACAAATTGGTGATTCCTTTGCTTGTCTTACCAGATCTTCACCCTCCTGCCAATGGATATTGGATTCTGGAGCATCTAACCATATCTCTGGTAATCAGAATGTTTTTCAAACCTTATTCATTCCACAAACCTCACTGCAGTTACCCTTGCTAATGGATCCCGAACTGCAGTAAAAGGAATAGGGGACGTGAAACTTCTTCCCTCTATTTCCTTAAACTCAGTTTTATTTGCTCCTGAATGTCCATTTAATTTGATTTCTATTAGCAAATTAACCAAACACCTAAACTGTAGTGTCACTTTTCTGGCTAAATACTTTTTTGGCTGAATCTGTTGTTGTACAGGACCGAAGAACGGGGAAGATGATTGGAACAGGATATGAGTCACAGGGACTATATCACATGTCAAAATTACCACCACCAGTTTCCTTCACTTCTGCTGCCTCAACTGATTTTCTCCATAACCGTTTTGGTCACCCGAGTCTAGCAAAGCTTCAAAAATTAATTCCTAGTCTTTCCACTTTGTCTTCATTTGAATGCGAGTCTTGTCAACTTGGGAAACATAGTCGCACTTCGTTTCCTGAAAGAGTCAATAACAGGGCCACACATATGTTTGACATTGTTCATTCAGAAGTATGGGTCCTAGTCGTGTTGTTTCAAGTTTAGGATTTCAGTATTTTGTTACCTTTAGTGATGATTTTTCTCGTTGCACATGGGTATTTTTAATGAAAAATCGTTCTGAAGTATTCTCTATTTTTCAAAAATTCTATGCTAAAATAAACAATCAATTTGGATTTTCAATTAAGGTATTACGCAGTGATAATGCAAAGGAGTACTTATCTTCACCCTTTGCCAATTTCATGTCGTCTAAAGGAATCACTCATCGGCCTTCTTGTGCATATACCCCTCAACAAAATGGAGTCGCCGAATGTAAAAATAGACATCTCATTGATACAGCTCGAACTTTACTCATACACCATCACGTTCCTCTTCGTTTTGGGGGGATGCTGGCCTCACTGCTTGTTATTTGATAAATAGAATGTCCTCCACTGTGTTGCAACAACTAAGTCCTTACTCAGTTCCCTTTCTTGGTCAAAATCCTTATTATCTACCTTTGAGAGTGTTTGGATCTACTTGCTTTGTCCATGATCAATATAATAGCAATGACAAACTCCTACCAAAATCAATTAAGTGCGTCTTTCTAGGATATTCTCGTCACCAAAAAGTTACAAGTGCTATGATCCAAAATCGAATAAATATTTTATTAGTGTGAATGTGACATTTTTTGAAACTTCTCCCTATTTTACACCAAGCACTACAAGCAGAAGTTTAATTCCTTAAGTTTTGCCAGTACCCATACTTCCTCTACAACAAATAAGTCTTCCAGACAACCCCCAAACTTCTCCTTCCGGTCCTCTTCAAGTATACACCCCACGTGCTCGTCCTCTTAACAATACTAATGATAGTACTACTCCTAGTACGGATGCACTGGTAGATCCAGATGACTCATCTCATGCTCCTTCATCACCGGCTCTAGTCATACCTTCATCAAATGTAGTGACCCCACCAATCGCCATACGCAAAGGTATACGCACTACTCGAAATCAACAACCAGAGAGATATAATTGTTTAAGTTATCATTGGTTGTCCCCATTATATATACCATTGTATCTACCCTATCTAATGTACCTATACCAAAGAATGTTAGCGAAGCATTACAACATCCAGGGTGGAGAGATGCGATGATTGAAGAAATGAATGCTCTACAGATCAATAACATCTGGGAATTGGTCTAGTTATCGAAGGTAAAATCTACTGTTGGAAGTCGATGGATCTATACAGTAAAGGTGGGTTCATATGGAACAGTTGATCGGCTAAAAGCTCACCTTGTTGCCAAAGGATCATCAACTTGACATTAAGAATGTCTTTTTGCATGGCGAACTTGTTGAGGAAGTTTATATGGATCAACATCCCGGATTCGTTGCTCAGGGGGAGTCAGACTTAGTTTGCCGTCTCAAACGCTCTTTATATGGCCTCAAGCGATCTCCGAGAGCATGGTTTGGCAGATTTAGTTCTATTGTCCAATAGTTTGGGATGTCTCAAAGTAAAGCAGATCACCCTATTTTCTATCGACATAATGGTCCAGCAAAGAGCATTTTTTTGGTCGTTTATATTGACGACATTGTCATAACTGGAAATGATCCAGAAGAAATATCTTAGCTAAAGCGGCATTTGTTCAGTCACTTTCAAACCAAAGATTTGGGAAAGTTAAAGTATTTTTTGGGAATTGAGGTAGCACAATCCAAATTAAGTAACGTCATCTCACAAAGAAAATATTCTTTGGACATATTAGAGGAGTCGTGCATGTTAAATTTCAAACCAATTGACACTCCTATGGATCCAAACATCAAACTCGTCCCTGGATAAAGGAGCCATTGAAAGATCCTGGTAGATATAGAAGACTGGCCGGTAAATGGAACTATCTCACTATTACACGCTCGGATATTTCATTTGCAGTAAGTGTGGTTAGTTTCTCCAAGCTCTATGTAAAGATCACTGGGATGCAGTGATTCGTATCCTCGGATACATCAAAAAAGCTCCAGGACAAGGATTGTTATATGAAGACAAAGGCCACACAGACATTGTTGGATATTCCAATGCGGATTAAGCAGGTTTTCCATCTCATAGACACTCCACTTCTGGGTATTGCATCATGATTGGAGGCAATTTAATTTCCTGGAAAAGTAAGAAGCAAGATGTTGTTGCCTGATCTAGTGCAGAAGCTGAATATCGAGCTATGGCCCTTGCTACATGAGAGCTTATTTGGCTAAAACAACTTCTCCAAGAGTTAAAATGTGTTGCATTCAATCAAATGAAACTTATATGTGACAATCAGGCTGCACTACATATTGCCTCAAATCCAATTTTTCATGAAAGAACAAAACATATAGAGGTGGATTGTCATTTTATTAGGCAGAAGATTGAGTCCGGGTGCATTGCCACCAGCTTCGTCGGTTCAAATGACCAATTGGCAGATATTCTTACTAAATCCCTTAGAGGAGCTCGCTCGTATTGAATACATTTACGGCAAGCTCAGAGCATATGACATGTATGCTCCAGCTTGAGGGGGAGTGTCAATGTCACGACCCGAACCGGAGCCCTGGCCATGACGGGGATCCCGAACCATGAAGGCCCAAGAGCTCTTCTAACTTGCAATCATATATTACAATAAGGAAAATGCGAAAAGGAAATATTACAACGGAATCATGGTCAATATCATAATTCAATTGAAAAAAAATCTGGAATGGAAAATATACAACTCTAAACAACGTCTAACATCAGTCTGCAAAATCTGTAACAACTGAAAATGACATTTATCTGAAATTTGGGATAAGCCCCCAATCGGGCCATGAATCAAAATGAAATAACAATAAAAATTTCTAATATAGGCCTTCCGAAGTAAGGGAGGCTCACCAATTGCAACTTCCGACGCACTCAAACCTATTGCTGAACTGGACTCCAAGACTGTGCCTTAGATCCTGAGATGGAGGGGTTCAATACATATGTACTGGTATGCAGAGCAATCCAAAATAATGAATTTATACATATATAACATAGGTGAGAGCAAGTCATAAAACATTATGCATGAAATAGTTTAAAATACATGGGCCAGTTCAAAAGATCTTAAAACATTCTTCTCAATGCAATTTATTCTTTGTATTACTTCTGAGTTAGGTGGTACACCCTACATATCTAAAAGTTTCCCACGGCAATATGGGATCCGTCATTAACTCGACGGCCAAGCCCCCAACCCAAGTTTGCCGCAAGGGTTGAAGTATCTAAATCTGATACGCCATAGGGCACTAGGCCAGCGTATAATAATATACCCATATCAGCAAAACACGATTTCGATCAATGATTCATATGACTCGTGCCTTCTTTGAGTAACCACCTAACTCTCTTAGTGCCAAGTTTTAACCCATTCTAAACATGCATCCTTCTAAATTCGAAATCTGAAATCTAAAACTGATTTGGTATCGTCATACCAAGACTTGCAAGTCATATCTATGAGCCATAAATATCATGCTACAATCTTTTCATTCAAAACATAAAGTTCGTACCACCGTATTATTCAAACAGGTCAAGAGAATCCATATTTCAACCATATGTAAAAATTATGCAAGACTCTCTCTCTTTTAGATATTTCAACAAATATGTGGTGGTCAATTATTTTGTAACAAACCATACAATCTATTTGAATCACCATTTTTCATTTATATTAGTAAGAATCACCCTCTCTTTCCAATTCAAAATCATAATCAAATCATAAATAATAATCAAGACATTTGTATCATGATTCTCAAAGATGCATTTGAAACAATCCATATTGTATGAAAACAATGGGAAATCATAGCAAGAGAGGGATTCTATATTTTCATGCTCTCAATCAAATCTTCAAACTTATTTTCATGCATACATATATACAAGTACAAATCAATTTGGGGGAAAAGGCCTCAAGACCCAAACAATAATATCATTAAATAATTCATAGTGCAAAATTGTAATGTAAATTCCAAACCCCTTTGTAAATTCATGATTTCTAAACTTTAAACCATATTCAAAGTATTTTCAGCCAGCCCATGTAGTTTATGAAAACCCCACGTACCTTAGATTATTTAGTTTGAACGATGGAACCCGGATCTTGATCCTTTTCTTGGAATTCTTGATCTTAGGGATGAGTTCTTGACCTTTGGGGAAAGGATTAAGGTTGGATTTTTTAGAGGAATTGATTAGTTTGTGATGTATTTAGCCCAAATACTGATTTTATTTCGTGTTGTGGCTGAGGTGAGACGAGGAAAAAGACAAAAATAACCCTAAGGAAACAAAAAAGGTCGCAGCAGTCCCTCGGCTTGACAGATTGATATGCTGAAGTGAATTGGGCATAACTCTTTACTCCGATGCTGGATTTGGATGAAATCGGTTGCGTTGGAAAGAAGACTCAAAGACCTTTCATTTGATATATATAAGGCCACCCAGTTCACAATATATCAGGAGTTATTCTCGACGAAAGTTGACCCAGGTTGAAGTGTCCACTAAAACTTACTCGATGGAATTGTTTTCAACTCGTCTTTGAGTTAGGAGATTCTTGTGACCTCAATTCATTTTCAAAGGTTTTTCCACACTATAGGAGTGATCATCACACATACATTAACAAGAAAAAAATCTGGCTCGGGTCTATACGCGTAGGAACTATGGTCTAAATTCTAGCCAAAAAGTATGCGGTGTTACAGTCAAGATATGTTAGCTGTCAAGATATATCTAGAAGTAGTAAAATATGGTAGCTATCAAGATATATCTAGAAGTAGTAAATGTCAAAGATATATCTAGAAGTAGTATCTCATAGATAGTCAATTATTGTAGGAAGAAGGCATGATTTTAGGGATCTACTCTTGACCTTTTGTGTCTAGCTTTGTGTATATAAGGTTGATGTAATCTGTCATTTGAAAGTATGAAGTGAAATACACTTGCATTATTAACAAATAACAAACATAGCTTCTAACCGTATATATTGAGAGAAATGAATAGAAATGTCGCTCTAGTTGCTTGAAACTGAAAATCCAACGGTTGGTGAACTTGCAGGAATTTCCAACTTTATCTACGAAAAATGGTCCAAAATGAAATTGACGATGCATTAGATCAGCTAGGAATGATCAAGAGTGGAGGTGATCTGAGTAGCATCGAGGTTGATCAAATTGAAAAACTTGAACTGAGGCTAAGATTTTTGAGGACCTTTATAAAGTACAAATATGTTCTTTTGCCTGATTCCTTGGTCAAAATCACAAGGACGGCCCAACAGACTGTGGAGAAGCTTGATTTTGGTAAAATTCCAGATGAATGCAGAACTAACATTAAAACGGAAAGTCTAGTATCTCAGTTGCAGGAATTCGTTGAAGGTAATACCAGTTCAATGTGCAATTTTGAGATGGATGATTCTGATCCGACGAAATATATGGATTACCTCGACAAGAATCTAAATGATTTGCTGAGGCTTCTACTCCGTGTGCCTGACCCTGATATGACAAAGGAAGTGAAAATACTTAAGAATAAGTTGACCTACATTCAAAAGAGAATGAGGTTTATAAGATACTTATATGGCACAGAGATAAATGGCTGCGTCGGCCATGAGAAGTTGAAAGGTTTGCGGACCCAAATTCAGTTAATGGCTGAAACTGTGGGACACTTCTATCTTTCTCTTTGCTATGATGAAGATCATACACTTGTGTCTTCCTGTTTGTGCCTGATTGTATTAGTGGATCTGGAAATGAAAAAGATATTTCGTGGTGAACTAAAGGCTTAAAAGTTTACTCAATCAAAAACTTTCAGGGAAAAGAAATTACCAAAAGGATTTTCACATCATCTAAACAGTTTGCTGGTGTATCTTAGAAATAAGAAGCTTAAGAACTTTGTATCTGCTCAAGAAATTGATGTGGCAATAGAGTTCTTGTTGGTTTCTCTCAGTGATGTGCCAAATCATGTTATTAATGGCAAGGGGTTGAATGAAGTCTTAGAAAAGATTGGAGTTGTTGTGGGTGACATACTATGTGTAATCAAAGAAGACGCTAACAAGATTGACGATGCTATGATACAAATATTGGAGAAAATTGAAGATCTAAAGGCAGATGTGGAAGAGAGGTACAAATCCTTAAAATACAGTCCATCTGATGAGTTCCCCACAGTTGGTGGATTGAGCTTTATTCATTCTTTTTTAAGGAAATTGATTGATACATTGAAATCTGAATCAAGTTCAGATTTCATGATGAAACCCTGTATTGGAACTTTAGATGAAGATCTTTCGTATCTAACATCTGTTTTCAGAGATGTTCCAAAGGTACATCATAAAGATGAAGAAATTCTCAAAGATCTTCAAAGGCGTACTGTAAATTTGGCATACGAAGCTGAAGTATCCATCGACTCTATTCTGGTTCAACATAATGCTCTTACGCATTTTTTTTGCTCGCTTCCTGCAATCATCAAAGAGAGCAAGCAAATTCTTGCGAAGGTGAAGGAGATGAGTTTTCAGAACCTTCCTCTTAAGCCCTTCTCTGTGGTAGAGCCATCTAAGCATCTTCCAATTCACCGTAGCAATCCTGTGAATGATGAGGAGATAGTTGGATTTGAGAATGAATCAGAAAAAATAATCCAATATCTGATTAGAGGTACCCATGAGATAGATGTTGTCCCAATTGTAGGCATGGGGGGACAAGGGAAAACAACTATTGCCAGAAAGGTGTACAATAATGGCTGCATTGTTTACCATTTTGATGTTCGAGCATGGTGCATCATTTCTCAATCATATAACCGGAGGGACCTATTACAAGAGATTTTTAGTCAAGTTACAGGTAAAGAGGATAAGGGAGATAAGGAAGACATCATTGCTGACGAGTTGAAGAAAAGCCTAATGGGAAAGAGATATCTCATTGTCTTGGATGATATGTGGGATAGTAAGGCATGGGATGACTTAAGGCTTTCGTTTCCTGATGTTGGAAATAGAAACAGAATAGTAATAACAACTCGACTTGAGGAAGTGGCTAAGCAAGTCAAGCACCATATTGATCCTTATTCTCTTCCATTCCTCACATCCGATGACAGTCTGAAGTTGTTGCAGATAAAGGTGTTTCAACAGGAAAGTTTCGCTCCTTCACTACAAGATGTGAGTAAAGCAGTTGCAGAAAGATGCAAAGGATTGCCTCTGGTGATTGTTTTGGTTGCTGGAATAATCAAAAGGAATAAAATGGAAGCCTCTTGGTGGTATGAGGTTAAACATTCTCTGGTTTCCTATCATGGTGAGCCTGAAGGATATAGTCTTTCGACTATGCAGTTAAGTTATGATAACTTACCTGACCATTTAAGACCGTGCCTTCTTTACATGGGGATGTTTCCCGAGGACTCAAGAATTCCAGTGTCTGAATTGATAAGTTTATGGATAGCGGAATGCTTCGTGCAGAATATTGAAGAATCTGGGAGATTGGAAGAGACAGCTGAAGGTTACTTGAATGATCTCATTAGCAGTAACGTGGTGATGGTTTCAGGTAGAAGATACAACGGAAAAGTCAAATACTGCCAGGTTCATGATGTAGTGCTTCACTTTTGTTTGAATAAGAGTAGAGAAGAAAAGTTTATGCTGGCAGTGAAGGGAAATCCTAACCGATTTCAATCTTCCCGTTGGAAGGATAGACGAGTGAGTTTCAATTTCACTGATGAGCTTTTCAGTTTGGGCTCCAAAACTTTCCGCCAACGCTTGAGGTCAGTGATAATGACACATGAAGGAAATTCTTGTGATCGGATGTCCTCTCAGTTTAGTGACATGAGACTAGTTAAGGTCTTGGATTTGGATTGTCCTGATGAGGCTCAGATTTGGTTAGATATATTCAGACCTCTAATTCACCTGAAGTACCTTGCAGTTCATTCAATTTTAGACTATGATTGGGTACTAAATCTTCCACATCTTGAAACTTTAATTGTGAGAAAGATAGAAAATGGGTTAACGTTATCAACGAATTTTTGGAAAATGGAAAAATTAAGGCATGTTGAAACTCCAAAAGCTATTGTTGATCAGTATACGGATAAGAAGGGGATGTTTGCTGAATCCTCTAAATTGGAAAATTTGAGGATATTTAGGAGAGTTGTAATTAAGGAAGCTGATAACTTTGATGTGTTATTTAAGTAAGTGTCCTAATCTTCAACAACTTGGCATCTCTTTTATGAAGGCTCCTACAGATGACTCAACGTCAGGTGAAGATGATTACGCAAAGCCTTTCCATATCAATATGGAGAGTCACACCCAGCTTCAATCACTAAGTCTTTTCTTTCCAGGGTCCCCAGTATTAGGCTTACAATTGCCTTCAAATTTAAAGAAGTTGGTACTAAGCAGGGTACCTGTAGACACGGCGATTTCTTTCATTACGGGACTACCAATCCTAGAATATCTCCAATTAGTGTGTTTCCATAAATCCAAAGAGTGGTGCATTCCTACAGATATCACATTCCATAAACTTAAGTTGTTGAAACTGGTGAACTTATGTACCACAACATGGGATGCTTCAGAGGAATCCTTTCCTCAGCTTGAGAAACTAGTTATAAGTTTTTGTTGCAAACTAGAGGAGATCCCTCTTAGCTTTGCAGATATTCCAACACTGAAACAGGTTAAGTTGATTGGGCCCTGCGCAGATTCTCTGGAGGCTTCAGCTGTGAGAATAAAGGAAGACGTCATAGAGAATGAAGGAAATGACCGTATTGAAATCATTACCAAAGTAAGTTGAAACAAACTCGTATGTGCTGTTTTTGAGTATCCATGAGTATCTAATTTGCAAACACTATCTTCAATACAGGATCTGTCATTCGCAGCACGAAAGCGTCGGTGAGTCAAGCATGTGCCTGTAACCACAACAATGGTATTGTTTCAGTTTTTTCTTCTAAAAAAGAATATGTTCCTTTTTTCCTTTCTAATTCGATGCTTGCTTTCTCTTAATTTCTCTCAAACTAACGAGTACTTGTTTGAATTTGACAACTGCAGCAAAAGCGCACACAGGCTATTGTGCAGCTAGCTGAAATGTCCATCCTCAATCAACGATTGCTAAGTTTGTTTTGATTGATAAACTCTTTTTCTGTATATTTTTGATGATTGGGAACCAAAATGTGATTTCTTGTTACCTTCAATAAACATCATGCTGTTGTGCATCGTAGGAAGCCAGATAGATATCACCTGTCAAACTCCTACTCATCTTTCGAGGAGGACAACAGCAGTCTCTCTAAATTTATCCCATGTGATAACATGTACACTTGTGTCTCATCATTGACAACATCATGACCAGAGGCATATGACTCAAGCTCTTTCACGTCTTCCACATTCAATTTTTTCGTTGAACTTCTCAATCTTCGTAGTGCCTGGTATAGGGCATACATCATCGCTTTGGTGAAGAAGGCCAAGACAATGTTAGTTGTGAAGGGGTGCATCCTTTTCTTGCAGCCATTACATCGAGTTTCTCAAATACTTGCTTGTTACATGAAAAATTCTCCAGGTTGAACCTAGGGAAACACTACAAAGCAAACCAGCAAAATAATAAACCAAATGATGTGGTTGAAATGGATTTTGAAAGAAAATTCATCGATGCAAGCACAAAATGGCTATATAATTCAGGGAACAGAGTGGGTTAAATCAGTCAAGTTGATGCTAGGCTAGTCTATGATATTGTTAGGTTGTATGAAACACTTACTTTAAACACTGTGAACACTCAAAAACACTTAGGTTGAATGATCACTGCATGCATGGTGAAACCAGCTCACTACAGTTTGATTCGAAGACATCAACATGTCCTTAAACCAGAAGTATTGCCGGAATACAAGAAGGCTTACCCACGCCCTCGGGACTTGGATGCAGCGTGAATTACGAGGGTCCAACATTGAGAAACACAAATAATAGAGACCTATTGACTTGGTTCAACCGAAAAAGCTAGCTCATGATGGAGAATTGTCCAAACCATGTGAAATATCTGAAAGAGGGTTTGAGGAAAAGGCATTTTATGGGTATGATTTGCCAAAGGCTTTACCTCCACTGTATTTTGAGAATCTCTTTGAAACATCAATGCACAAAGAGATAAAAAGAGACTATTAAATCAAAATGCAACTGAAATCATCAAGTTGATTCTCTCTATAAATGCTTGGCTATTTAGTATTAATTACATGTATATCTGTACTAATAAGAATGTTATTTCATTAAATTCTTCAGCCATTGACTATTTATTTCTACTGAGCAGTGTGCAAGACAAAACAGCACATTAATCTAATCATACACAGCCACAACAATGTACAACTTTAGAAAGACCAAAAGTTAAAACTATTTATTTCCTGCACCAGTATAGTTTCACTGTACTAAAATTAACGATATAAGCACAGACGACTGCCGTATGCTACTGCAAGCAGCTGGTTATGTAGTTCACTATACACTATCCACTTATGTAGTTCACTATACACTATAACTATAGACTATACACTTATGTGTAACAATTTGTTCACTATACACTTATGTAGTTCCACTGATCGAATTGAATAATCCTCTTCTGTAAACTGAGCTATTGGATGCTTCGGCAGATAACTTCCAAACCCCGTCCACTCCTTCCAAAAACTTTGATTATTTGATTAATCATCGGAAGGCCAATTAATTAGTTGTCTCTCTGCACTAATAATATATCATAAGCCATGTTATTTCACTAAATAATGCAACCATTGACTTTGAAGGCCAATGGGAATGCATATCAACCTGCCCATATAATTAACTGTACTAATAATTAATACGCATTGGCCTTCAAAGTGAATATGGTTGCATTATTTAGTGATAGACCAAAGAGGTATTCATTAAATAATACAACTATCGACTTTTTTATAGGATTTAGATCCAGTCCTTTGGTTAAAACATGTAATTAATTATCCACTATTCTTAGAGTATGCTCATATTGATCTTTTCTTGTTAGCTTTCTCCTACTCCAATCTTTATCAGGTATTTTTCAATAAACATTTTTATAATTTATGAAAGGCATAATATATAAATATAACCCTAAACTTGACACCAAATTATAACATTGACCTTGAACTTTGACAGTGCACAAATAGGACCTTTAACTATTTAAAACCTGAACAAATAAACACCCCTTGCCTATGTGGCAAAACGCGTGTTGTACACACAAAACGGCGCACGTCCGAGTTGGAATTGAAGGGTTTTTTTTTGTTCAACTTTTGTATAGTTAAAGGGCCTATTTGTGCACCGACAAAGTTAAAGGTTATACTTATAATGTGTTTTTTTATTAGGTGGCACCATATGAGTGGATTAGTAATGTCAAAGCAAGTGAGGTACATGCGTGTAGTTGCAAAATCGGAGTGTCTTTTTGTTCAGGTTTTGTATGGTTAAAGGGCCTACTTGTGCACTATCAAAGTTTAAGGTCAATGTTATAATTTGGTGTCAAGTATAGGATCATATTTATATACTATGCCTTTATGAAATTTTGGTCGAGGTCCGAGGAAAAGGCACTTTATCGGCACCATTTTCCAAGGGCCTTACCTTACAGAGCATTCTGAAAATCTCTCTGTAAAACATCAATGCACTAAGAGATAGCAAGTTAATGCTCAGTACAAATGCTTAGATATATGACTTTGTAAGATAATATAACAATGTTTGCGAAACAGTTAACACGAAAGCAGTCAACAGTTTAATTTAAACCATATTGAAGATAATAATTTATGTGAAAGTCACCATCAGGAAAGTTTTCAATCGACTCTGCGCCTGCTGAGACGAACCCTCGTCCAAGAGGACTATAGAGGACAATCCCTATGCCATTCTCTGAAAAATGCCAAGAAGACGCTGCACCTCTGCCACCTTTCTCACCAACTTACTGTCAACAGTACACTTTCCAGCTGTAGTGCTGACTTGCAGAAAATTGCACAGGATTGATGAACCTGGTCCCTGAAGAACTGCAACTCATCATCAAAAGCAACAATGTAACATCATCGGAACCAGGTCCCTATGATGGTTTGTCAATCATCAAAACTAAGAAGTTAACACAGAGTCCTGTTAGAGTGGGTAAAAGTCCCACATTGGTTGGGGAATGAACTAGTGATTTATTTATATGGAGTAGGGTAATCCTCACCTCTCGAGCTAGCTTTTGAGGTTGAGTTGGGCCCAAGGTCCATTCTTGACATGGTATTTGAGCTAGGTCCATCCCTGTTTTGGGCTCCCGGTCCATGCGCCAATGCCAGTTGGGCCTGGGCGTGTTAGAGTGGAGTGCCAGTTCCCGGTCCACGCGCCGGTGCCAGTTGGGCCTGGGCGTGAGGGGGGTGTTAGAGTGGGTAAAAGTCCCATATTGGTTGGGGAATGGACTAGTGGTTTGCTTATATTTGGGTAATCCACACCTCTTGAGCAAACTTTTTGAGGTTGAGTTAGGCCCAAGTTCATTTCTTGTCATCCGTAAATAGGCAAGAAACCTTTTGCTGCTTAATATCTCCCATATGACATAAACGCTAGTCGCTTTATCACCATGAACTGATTGCTCAATGTTAGTTTCTCATGATTGTCTTCAAACAATGTGTATTTGTATGTGTTTATCTCCTTGTTAAGCTCACCCAGGGGATACTAAATTATACACTTAATTAGTATGGACACGCGTGTTTGATGACTAGTTAATTGTATAAGCAAAAATGAAAAATATGACTATCATATGCTAACTGTAAGTGCCTTAAACAACAGGTTTCACTAACAATTTATAACATTATTGGTGTAGTGGGGCCCTTCCCCGGACACGGCGTATAGCAGTAGCTTTAGTGCACTGGGCTGCTCTTTTGTATGTTTCCACTGAACTGTGTTACATTTTTTTATAATCCTCTTCTGTAGGATATTAACTTTCTACTGCTTCCTTCTTTCCAAAATCTCTAAGTTCTTGAGTGTAACAATCCGAACCGTGGCCCTGGCCGTGACGGGCATCCCAGGCTAATGAGGCTTGAGACCAATCTAGATTAACTCAACATTAAACTTGAGTGATTTTTATAATTAATCATGGGAAAGACAATGGGAATGGATTCAACCAGGCAATTAATAAGTTGCCTCTCTGTACTACCAGTAAGCCATGTTATTTCATTAATTTATGCAACCATTGACTTAGAAGGCCAATGGGAATGGGCATTAACCTGCCAATTAATTAGCTGTCTCTCTGTACTAATAATTACTATGATGAACCCAAGAATTATTCATTAAATATTGCTACAACCATTGACTTTAATTAAGCTAATATTTTAGATACACTGCATCATCATATATGAGTATTCATCCACAAACATTTCCTCCTCCTTCCTTGTTAATCTTTTCTTGTTAGCTTTCTCCTACTGCACAATCTTTATCTGGTATTTTTCAATAAATATTTTTCAAATTTGTATCAGAAATTATGGTCATATATTTAGTTAACATCTGAGGATTTGAATATTTTTAATTATAGTCGTCAACAACTCTTTCTCAAGGATTGGATCAGAACTTATTGGAGATACAAAAGAGCAAAGAAGATCAATCGACTACTCTTCACGCTTGCGAATTGTAAGATATACTTATTAACTTTCTACTGCTTTCCTTCTTTCCAAAATCTCTAAGTTCTTGAGTTGATATAACAGCTGAATTGTTAGTCCATTTTGCTTTTAGCTTGTTATAGTTTAGTGTAAACGCAGGTGCAATTTATCAATAAACTTTATTAGTAAATTGGGAGAGAAGAGGGATTAAGAATCTAGGAATGAATGCTCTAGATTAGGGCGACTTTGGGTATTGAAAACGAGTTGAGGGAGTTATATAAGTGAAAGGACTAGTTTTCCCCTGATTTAGTAAGAGAACAACAGAATTTTTACGTCTGGGAGAGGGGGGGTTGCGTCGCATGCCAATTGTGCGGCCCTAGCCGTGCCTCCCACGGCCAATCGTGCGGCATCAGTTGTGCCTCGCAGGGCCATCGTGCATCTTGGATAGTGTCTCACTAAAATGCCCATAACTTCTTACTCAGAACTCGACATGACAAGCCGTCAACTGTGTTGGAAAGAAACTCAAATACCTTTAAATTGATAGATAGTAGGCCACCTAACTCTTTATATTCTAGGAGTAGTGGTCGTTGGATGTTGATCCAAGTAAGAACATCTACTAAAACTAAATCGATAGGAAAGTTAACCCAATTTTGAGCTAGGAGATTTCTCTAACCTCAATTCATCTCGAAAGATGTTCCCATCCTAAAGAATTGATCTTCACACTTGTATCTAAATAGAAATCATTGGGTTCAATCTATACATAGGAAGGATAGTTCAAATTCTAGCCCAAAAATGTGGGGTTTTATACTATCTCCTCCTTGGGATCATTCGTCCTCGAATGATGGATAGAAACTTATTGAAGCTCTAGAAGTAAGGAATAAAGAATAACTTCACATTAGAAATTTTCTCTAACAAAACATACATAGGCATCAAAAAGAGCTTCATGACACCACCAATTAAACTATGTAGGCACGAATCATGAGATAATGAGACTTGACATAGACATGATCTTAGGCATGAGTTTGATGGATCATGATCATAATAACGTGAGGCGCATGAATTTATTTGGTGACCATAGGTCTTGATTTATATTGATACTTGACATGAAATAAGTAAAGTTGGACATAGGAATAGAAGTATTCTCCACCTCAAATGATACGGCCAATAGCCCTTAAGTTTAGCGACACTTCTCAACTCTGTAGTTTACTACGAGTAACACACTTCATCATTTCCAACTTACAAATCCCCTGCAAAACACATAACTATAGGGCTTAAGCCTCACTGCATAATGCTTCAATGTTGAAGCCTAACCTAGAGCTAAAAGGTACTAGCTTAAGCTATGGGACTCTGTTCTAAACAAACTCAGATCTTAATCAAGAAGTACTAGCCACATAATTTAACGCACCGGAAATACAACCTAGACGTCACACGGTGCTCAAGAATACAAGTAGTCTCAAGCTAACCTTTTAAGCCTTCTAACAATCTTGCAACTCATAATAAAGATAAACTTGACATATAAAGTTTTGAAATAACTGAATTAATGTGAACTGAAATTCGTAAACTTAGAAACCTTGCAAACAAGCATTTTGAATCTAAAATAGGAAACAATCGGACAAGCCTCTACTTCTAATTAGAGAGCCACTGGACTAGCCCCAGCTGACTCGAACTACACAGAATCAAATAGCTAAATACTTCATAATAACAAGTCTGACAAAATGTGTCCTCAAACTATGAGGACTCACCAAGTGTCGGGATGTATGTGGAGATGATCGAAATCAATCACACTACTGGAACTGAACACCAGAACCTACATTATAAAATAATGTAGCACATAGAGTACTGAAATGTACTGAGCATGTAGGGTTGAATGCATAAGTAAAACAATAACTCACTGTGCACTTAGATTTTCAAGACATGCTCCTTACACCCCTGAACATGAATTAACTCAAAAACAATCATCTCAAAGCCTGGAAGGTCAACTTAAAAATCCCCAAAGTTAAGAAGTCAAAATAAGGCTAAGTCTTCAACACTTAGTTAAATTTTCAGGCTTTAAGTGTAACACCCCGCATTTTGGGCTAGAATAAAAACCATGATTTTGATGCGTTGATAATCCCGAAGCCATAAAGCCTATGCCAATATGGCATGTTAATTATTTGCGTAGTATATGAATTCATCCAAGCTTGAATTTAGACCATAGAGATCCTTCAACTCAAGGACGAGTTGAAACTATTTCGATCGATTAAGTTTTAGTGGACGTTGTAATTTGTGTAATCTACCATCAACCATAACTCTATATATATGTCGAATTAGAGATCCTACTATATGTCAAATGATAGGTCTTTGAGTTAGCTTTCCAACGATATCAATTTTGCTAAAATCCAGCACCCGAGCAAGAAGTTATGGCCTTTCAAAGTAGTAGGCGGCGCTTATGTAAACACAGGCGATAGCATAGGCGGCGCCTATGTAAACATAGGCAATAGCATAGGCAGCGCTTATGTAAAGTTTTCAAGTGACTTAAACACTCTGTTTTTGGGGTAAAATGGTTCTTTTCCTCCCTTACTTAGCCCTAAACACGAAATTCAGTTCCCAAAGACCCCAAAATACACCTTCATTCATCAAAATTGTTCAAGAACTCTCTCTAGAGCTTCAAAATAAAAATCCAAGTAGTTCAATATTCAACCGTGGGTTTTCAAAACAAATTGAAGATTTGGAATCTCCGCAAAGTAAGCTTCAAGAAGCACCTATCATATTCGCATATAGAGGTACGTGGGGTTATCTCAAAAATCTCATGGGCTTTAAAAATTCATGTTTTCAAATGGGGGTTTTGAAATTTTGAATATGATTATGTTTTTAAACATTTTATGATATTGATTTGGCTGGCCTACTCCCAAAGTGATTTGCTATATGATATATGTATATGCATGTATTCCAAAAAGATGTTAACTTGAGAGCATGAATGATATGAAGTTTCCTCTCTTAATATAAATTTATTTTAAATGTTCATATGATGTAAATTGTTTGAAAACATCTTGAAGAGCATGACATGAGATGTTTTGAGAATTGATATGATTTTGACTTGAAAACGAGAAGGTTATTCATGTTGAATACAATGGTTGAATGAGAAGAATGATGTGATATTGATGGCTTGCAAGTCGGGTATGACAATACCCTACAGAGTATGACATGTGATTGATTTGAACAAAATTTGAATGCATTGATTTTACATGAGATAGGTGGATGACCGAAGAAGGCATTTGAGTGTAAGGGCTCATCGCTGGAAACCGTGTTTACCGACATGGGAATTTGGTACCAGGGTAAGTGATCTTGAGTACTTGACTTTATGTCATTCCCAAATTGGGATATAGGTAAGAGCCAGGGCTAAGTGATCTAGGACACTACCATTGGGTCGAGACACCATGCTTCGTGGTCTTATGTGTCTCTCCCTCACTTATACTCTAATCTCGGTGGCAACCGAGGATTGACAGTTGGTGTAAATTATGTAGGGTATTCCACCTAACTTAGTTGCATTTCATTGTTATTGAAAACAATTACATTATGCCCGTGTGTTTTCAAATGATTTGATATGAAACTGCTTTATAATGGCTCTCAACTATATTTTATAAAAATATTATGTTTTGTTTTGATATCTCTACGTGCCAATACTTTTGTGCTGACCCCCTCCCCTCTCCAACCTCTCAAGTTTAGAGGCCCAGTCTAGAGGTCAAGAGAATCAGTAGATCATTCAGATGGTGAGCCTTCTATGTTTCGGAAGGTCTTATGTCCTGCAGTCCTTTTATCTTATATTTAATTTTGGGGTCTACCAGGGGCCTTGTCCCAGTTTATACACAGTTACTTGACTCAGTCATTTGTTAGAGATTTTCGCAGACAGTTGTTTAGAGGTTGATTGATGTTGGGGGAACTTTATTTCCCCGTTATTGTTTCTTTTCATATTTATGACCATGTTTCCGAATTATTGTGTTTCTTCCGCATTACTTTGATCATATGAATTAGGTGCATGATTAATAGGGATGTTTCGGGCCTCCATGGTTCGAAATGCTCATCACGGCCAGGCCCTGGTTCAGGTCGTGACATTAAGCCTCATTTGAAAGCACTAGGAGTTGAACTAAACTAAGTCTAATACGGGGTATTACACATAACACAATGATTTGTATGTCTATCAATTAAAATATTCAAGTCTATCATCACCCACTTTATGAATCTCTTCACCTTAAAATTTACTACATAACTTCTCACCTACTAGACTGGCTTACAATTACTAGATAAAAATCAAGGGATTCTGGGTGTAGTAAAATCACACAATCAGGATAGTCGATTTTAATCTTATAATATAACCCATTACGGTCTATTAGCACATTCTCCTTCCTCACGTCACATCTACTTACCCATACATACATTTAAACTACTTTTAAAATTCTATGAACATCACTTGTTGAATAATTTGCAAACCTATCCTTTCCTTCATAACACTTGGATTAATCATTGGGAATGGATCCAAACTTGCCAATAACTCCTTCTGTACATCTTTACTTGTTTATGTTTTTAGAAATAGATGTCCGGCAATATTTATCCAGTTTGAAAAACCAATGAATAATTTATCCATTTGTACCCATTTTACCCTTTATATAACATTGTCTAATGCATTTTCTAAAGCATTAAATTTATTATATTCAAAGGAAGACATAGTAAAATTTGTAATATATTTGAAACCAACAAGAGAGTTATGTATTTCTTCTCAAAACCTGTTTGTGAAAATTCCCATAACCAAAATGGCAAGAATATGTATAATCATTCACATAGATATCGAGAGATACGAATAGAAATGTCGATCCAGTTACTTGAAACTGATAATCCAACAGTTGGTGAACTTGCAGGAATTTTCCAACTTTATCTACGAAAAATGGTTCAAAATGGTATTGACGATGCATTAGATCAGCTAGGAATGATCAAGAGTGGAGGTGATCTGAGTAGCGTCGAGTTTGATCAAATTGAGAAACTTGAACTGGAGCTAAGATTTTTGAGGACCTTTATAAAGTACAAAAATGTTCTTTTGCCTGATTCCTTGGTCAAAATCACAAGGACGGCCCAACGGATTGTGAAAAATCTTGATTTTAGTAGAATTCCAGATGAATGCAGAACTAACATTAATGCGGAAAGGCTAGTATCACAGTTGCAGGAATTCGTTGAAGGTAATACCAGTTCAATGTGTAATTTCGAGCTGGATGATTCTGATCCGATGAAATATATGGATTACCTCGACAAGAATCTAAATGATTCGCTGAGGCTTCTATCCGGTCCGCCTGATCCTGATATGACAAAGGAAGTGAAAATCCTTAAGAAGCAGTTGAGCTACATTCAAAAGAGAATGAGGTTTCTAAGATACTTATATGGCACAGAGATAAATGGTTGCGTCGGCCATGAGAAATTGAAAGGTTTGCGGACCCAAATTCAGTTAATGGCTGAAAATGTGGGACACTTCTTTCTCTTTTTGGTGATGAAGATCATACGCTTGTGTCTTACTGTTTATGCCTGATTGTATTAGTGAAGCTGGAAATGAAGAAGATTTTTCATGGTGAACTAAAGGCTTCAAAGTTTACTCAATCAAAAACTTTCAGGGAAAAGAAATTACCAAAAGGATTTTCACATCATCTCAACAGTTTTCTGGTGTATCTTAGAAATAAGAAGCTTAAGAACTTTGCATCTGCTCGAAACATTGATGTGGTGATAGAGTTCTTGTTGGTTTTTCTCTGTGATGTGCCAAATCATGTTATTAAAGGCAAGAGGTTGAATGAAGTCTTAGCAAAGATTGGAGTTGTTGTGGGTGACATACTATGTGTAATCAAAGAAGACGCCAACAAGATTGATGATGCTATGATACAAATATTGGAGAAAATTGAAGATCTAAAGGCAGATGCGGAAGAGAAGTACAAATCCTTAAAATACAGTCCATCTAATGAGTTCCCCACAGTTGGTGGATTGAGCTTTCTTGATTCTTTTTTAAGGAAATTGAATGATATGTTGAAATCTGAATCAAGTTCAGATTTCATGATGAAACCCTATATTGGAACTTTAGATGAAGATCTTTCGTATCTAACATCTTTTTTCAGAGATGTTGCAAAGGTGCATCATAAAGATGAAGAAATTCTCAAAGATCTTCAAAGGGGCACTGTAAAGTTGGCATACAAAGCTGAAGTATCCATTGACTCTATTCTGGTTCAATGTAATGCTCTTTCGCATTTTTTTGGCTCGCTTCCTGCAATCATCAAAGAGAGCAAGCAAATTCTTGCGAAGGTGAAGGAGATGAGGTTTCGGAACCTTCCTCTTAAGCCCTAAGCATCTTCCAACTTATCGTAGCAATCCTGTGAATGATGAGGAGATAGTTGGATTTGAGGATGAATCAGAAAAAATAATTCAGTATCTGATTAGAGGTACCCATGAGATAGATGACGTCCCAATTGGACGCATGGGAGGACAAGGGAAAACGACTATTGCCAGAAAGGTGTACAATAATGGCTGCATTGTTCACCATTTTGATGTTCAAGCATGGTGCATCATTTCCCAATCATATAACCGGAGAGACCTATTACAAGAGATTTTTAGTCAAGTTATGGGTAAAGAGGATAAGGGAGATAAGGAAGACATCCTTGCTGAAAGGTTGAAGAAAAGCCTAACGGGAAAGAGATATATCATTGTCTTGGATGATATGTGGGATGTTAAGGCATGGGATGACTTAAGGTTTTCGTTTCCTGACGTTGGAAATAGAAGCAGAATAGTATTAACAACTCGACTTGAGGAAGTGGCTAAGCAAGTCAAGCAACATATTGATCCTTATTCTCCTCCATTCCTCACACCCGATGACAGTCGGAAGTTGTTGCAGAAAAAGGTGTTTCAACAGGAAAGTTTCCCTCCTTCGCTACAAGATGTGAGTAAAGATGTTGCGGAAAGATGCAAAGGATTGCCTCTGGTGATTGTTTTGGTTGCTGGAATAATCAAAAGGAATAAAATGGAAGCCTCTTGGTGGCATGAGGTTAAAAATTCTCTGGTTTCCTATCACGGTGAGTCTGAAGGATATAGTCTTTCGACGATGCAGTTAAGTTATGATAACTTACCTGACCATTTGAGACCGTGCCTTCTCTACATGGGGATGTTTCCGGAGGACGCAAGCATTCCAGTATCTGAATTGATAAGTTTATGGATAGCGATATGCTTCGTGCAGAATATTGAAGAATCTGGGAGATTGGAAGAGACAGCCGAAGGTTTCTTGAATGATCTCATTAGCAGTAACGTGGTGATGGTTTCAGGCAGAAGCTACAACGGAAAAGTCAAATACTGCCAGGTTCATGATGTAGTGCTTCACTTTTGTTTGAATAAGAGTAGAGAAGAAAAGTTTATGCTGGCAGTGAAGGGAAATGCTAACCGATTTCAATCTTCCCGTTGGAAGGATAGACGAGTGAGTTTCAATTTCACTGATGAACAGTTCAGTTTGGGCTCCAAAACTTTCCGCCAACGCTTGAGGTCAGTGATAATGACACATGAAGGAGATTCTTGAGGTCAGTCATAAAATGTTTAAAACATAATCATATTCGTAATTTCAAAACCCCCATTTGAAAACATAAATTTTTTTAAAGCCCATGAGATTTTTTTTAGGATAACCCCGCGTACCTCTATATGCGAAGATGATAGGTGTTTCTTGAAGCCTGCGTTGCGGGGATTCCAAATCTTCAATTGGTTTTGAAAACCCACGATTGAATCTTGAACTACTTGGGTTTTTATTTTGAAACCTAGAGAGTGTTCTTGAATAATTTTGAGGAAAGTATGTGTATTATGGTGTTTGAGGGATTAAATCCCGTGTTTAAGATGATTGGGAAATGGTTAATTACCAAAATGCCATTAATTTTCTGGATGGGCTGAAAATTTGGCCTGGGGCGATCCACTAGGCTACGCGGGCTCTAGAGCACCGCTTTTTAGCAGGCGTCGCCCGTTTTATCATGGGCTGCCTTCTAGGCCAGGCGATCCAGCGGGCGGCACAGGCTAATCGTGTGGTGGCACTGGAATGCCAATCCAAACTTGCCCTTATGCTCGTCTAAAAATTCCGAAACTCTTCCGGGACGTACCCTTAACTTCCCCGATCTCAACGTAACAAGAAAATCAAAAATCGAAGGTCGGGAAGACTGAAAAATTGTATCCCGAAAGATTAAGAGTTAAAAATAAAACTAAGTATTTACTCTACACTTAGAAATATTCTAGTTTTTAGTCCCTCAACATAATACTAAAAATAAAATCGACCCGAGAATTTTTACGGGGCATCACAATAGGAGTAATTACCACACTTATGTTAATAAAGAATAATTCCGTTCGGGTCTATATACATAGGAAGACGGTCTAAACTCTAGCCCGAAAACACGGGGTGTTACATACCAAGACTTGCAAGTCCTATTTCTGAGCCATAATGTCATAAGCATGATCTTTCATAAAAATATAGTTTCAGACCACCCAAACATGTAATTTGCATAAGAGATTTCATATTCCGAAACTCAAGTCAAAATCATGCAAAAACTTTTATCAAACATATTGTGGTCATGTGCTTTTAGCTAAACCATGCACTCTTTCATTACATGTATATTCAACATTCACAACCCTCTCTTTCGTATCAAAAGTCATATTCGAAACATAGCAAAAGCCCAAGTATTTCATATCATACTTTTCAAAACGTATTCAAAACAATTCATAACATACGAATATGGGAAAACTCATAACAGGAGAGAGATTCATTATAATTCATGCTCTCAATTGAATAATCATTCTTGAACACATACATACATATATACATAATTTCAAATCAATTTGGAGGAAAGGTCTAAAGACCAAACAATCCCGTCAAAACTTCTAAAACATGATTATATTCATAAACTTTTAACCCCATTCTTAAAACATAATTTCTATGCCTATGAGATTTTAGGAAAACCCAGCTTATCTCGATTTCGGAGAATAATGGGTGATTCTTGAAGCTCACGGATTGGGGATTTCAAATCTCTAATTATCTTCTAAAACCCATGGTTGAATCTTGAGTTATTTGGGTTATGAGTTTGAAATCCTAGAGAGTGTTCTTGATAGAGAAAAATATCAATGATATGGGTATTTGGTAGTTAAATCCCATGTTAGAGGTGATAAGGGGTTTGAAAAATACCCATTACCCTTAATGAGATGGAACTTAAATGCCGAAAAACTCCCAGGCGTACAACAGACCATGCGTCGCATGCTATTTTCCACCGAACTGGAGCATGCAACACATGCTATATCGCATGTTTCCACCATGCGTTGAACCATACGATGCATGCATATGGCATGATGCCATTGTTTTGGGCATCCAAACATGCCCCAAACGACGTCTAAAAATTCTGAAACTCACCCAATACGTACCACAACCTTGCCCCATCGTAACGCAACAAGAAAATCTAAAAAAGGAGGTCGGAAAGGTTGAAAATAAAATCCCCAAATATTACGAGCTAAAAATGAGTCTAAGTCTTTTAACACTTAGAATATTTTCAAGTTTCCAAGGCTAAGAGTACACTATTAGAAGCTAAAACATGCACGGTTTTTTTTACGGGGCGCTACATTATCTCCCCTTTGGGATCATTCGTCCCCGAATGATGGGTAGGAACTTGTTGAAGCCTTAAAGGTATGGGATAACAGGGGTAGGACATATCTTCTAAGAAAGGATCTGACTGATCTGAAACCTTTACACTTCTATCATGAAACTGGATTCTGAGTTGATGAACGTATGACTGAATACGCAATAATAACTGATGCGAAGCTTGTTAGGGCATATGTGTCTATGAACTATATTTCGCCCATCATAAAGAGTATAGCATGAATTATGGGAACTGAGCACACTATAAAGCATAAATACATGAGTCATGAGTTGCATGACCTCAATTTAGAGTTCATAACATATGGAATATGATTTCGACTGCTGAATGAACTGAAGTTCCTCATTTAGGAATCTGGAAAAGAACATGATTCTCTATCATATACATGAACATGAACTATGATTATGAAACTGAAACGTGAGGTATGAGTAGGTGTTAGGATAACTGAAAAATACTGAGACAGGAATGGGTTGAGCCTCACCCTTCCCTTCTAATGTCCTATGTTATACTGACATCACCACTATAATCTGAGGGCCGGACTTGGTTCTCCCCCTTGGCTTCAAGCCGTCATCTTCAGTTTAGGAGATCCCTTACTAGACTATAAACTTAACCGCACTTACTACACTCTGGGGTCTGAAATATGAAAATACACAAAATTAATAGAACTTAACCCGAAAGACCACTCATGAAAGTGGAAAGCCCACTGCTAATACTACCTTCTGAGAGACACTCTATATTTCGATAGCCCCAAGAGTCATAGTATAATGCTTGCACACTTATTTCTATCGGTTCAACCTTCAAAACTCAAACTTAGATTCTAACACTTAATATGGATATCATAAGCCTTTGATGAACCATACCATTTTCGACATAGCGTACCAATATCGCGACTCCAAATTTATGTTTCATTACTATGAGAATCAAGATCATAAAAAAAAGCTCAACACTATCAATCAAAACTCTTTAACCTGGCTATTTAGAACCCATATAACATCTACTAGTCTTTCTCCATCTAGCAACTCAATGGTACTACTAGCCACACGCAACATTTAATAGTCTTAGAAAAAAATGCCACAACTCCATATCACCTTGGGCATACCTCTACATCATACATATAACATCATACTTCATTACAAATCAAACAAACTTAAGCTCTGGCATACACTGTTCAAGCCTATTAGACCACTTCCATAATACTCATATCATTAACCAAGAAATCATCACATCCACCTTCATGGACATCAATTGTTCAAACTTAATGTCTAGTGCTAAACGTGATTTACAACCCAACCTTATACACAATTCTCAGAAACATTCATCATTAATCTTAAGTCACTATTCTTACATCCACATTCTACATTAAATTCAAGTCTACAGTCTAGCATCAATTATCTACCACTACTGAAGAATGCAACATAATAAACTAGTCCATCAAATTGGGACATTCTATCCAAATACCTCAAAAATCTACTACATACCTTCTCACAAGTAGTACTAGTTTACAACTACCACCGGAAAGAAGGTCAAGGGGGGTAAAGTCACGTAATAGACATGATCAACCTTAATCTTATATTATAACCCCATACAATCTTATCTACTTATACGGTTTTCTCACATCACACTTACTTACCCAAACATACATTTAGACTACCTTCAAATTCCATAAACAACCATGAGTCTATAATTATAACTTACTGGGTCATCTAGCCATTTTCATACTTCAAGCAGACAACAATTAGCCTTAACCAATAACTCCTTCTCTACCCTTCTACTAAACTAACATACAAGGACGTATCACTTTATTTCCAACTCAACCCCGTGCGAAAAGATTCGACTATACATATATTCAACCAACACAAGAACAACAAGTTGCTAGTGAATCAAAATAGGCCTCATACGGCTTCACAAGACTTTGATTTTTCAAAAACACCATGATAACAAGATTACATATTACAAGAGATAGAAAGTTGATACACAGTATTCAATGATCTAAGAATACACATCTTAATGTGTATAAATAAAAATCTGAGCCTAACACTTCCCTCACAGACTACCATACAATCCACACATGTTACTAGTTACCACATTAGTCTATCACTATAAAGTGGTAAATCACTCTCAAACATCAGTTATTCAACTAAAATATCTATATACACAAAAGTCACCCTCACTCTGACTTCTAACTTTATGACTTCATATCACCAACTTATTGGTCTAATCTCACTACCAGCAGGTCATGACACTGATACTTTAACTTATACTACTAATCAGGTGGAAATACAGCTCTAACATTCTGCTACACATCATTCCCCTTGAAGCATGACATCTGCAACATAAATTTTTGAAAAGAGATGGAATACTTTTAATACTACAGGCTGAAAAGCACGATTTCATTAAAATCAAGGTTCACACTAGAACCAATACATTCTGAAGCACCAACGGACTCTTCTCAAGTCCTTGCATAAATCTTATATGATTCTATCATAAAAAACCATACCATTTAGACTCTAAACTTTTGTACTTGAATCAGCCCAATAATGAGACATGTCTGAGAATATCCGAGTAAAGGGAGAATTGCGATGACTGTTACTTTTGTATGGCCGACACCATAGCATGAATTTGAGTATGAAAGAGGAACATTCTGACTCTATTGCACGAACTAGAACATGAAGAAGGGAAAATATTTTTAAACACCTTGTAGCCTCCTGCTTATAAGTATGGCGCGCTACACACCCATAAACAAGACTCTACCCGACGTGATTTTACAGATACCCTGGGACCATGAACCGTGGCTCTGATAACAAGTTTGTCACAACCCAAACCGGGGCCCTGGCCGTGATGAGCATTCCGAACTATGAAGGCCCGGAACACCCTTCTCTATCTGATAATTATGCACAACATTCATATGATAAAAGATAATGCAAAAATGGAAATTTAGTATGGAAACATGGTCAATTTGAAAGTGATCATGATACTGAAAACTGAATTCCAAAATATATTTGAACAATAATGTCTGACTCAGTCTGCAAAATCTCTACTATAAACTAAACAACTGTAGAAAAAACTGGGACAAGGCCCCCCAGTCGACCAAAACATGACTAAAGATAACTATCTGAATAACCAGGCCTTCTAGATCATAGAAGGCTCACCACCGCACAATCTGATCTGCAATCTGAAATATTTACTATTTATCTGGACCCCTAGACTGTGCCTCAGAACCTGGAAGGAGGGGTTGTCAGCACAAAAGTACTGGCACACAAAGTAATCCAAAAATAGAGTATTTGAACATATATATATATATATATATATATATATATATAATATATGAGAGAAATTTTCATATAACATAATGCATAAAACAGTTTCTGAAAACACGTGGGCATCATTTGAAGATCATGGGTCATTCTTGTCAAAACAGTTTCTGATCTTTGTAGTACTTCTGAGTTAGGTGGCGCTCTCCTACAAGTCTGATATTCCACGGGCTATATGGAATCTGCCATTGACTCGGCGGGGAAGCTCCCAACCCAAGTGTGTCGTAAGGGTTAGAGTGTCTGAGTCTGATACTTCACACGGCACTAGGCCAGCGTAATATAATATACCCGGATCGGTAAATCACAATTTTGGGCAATGAGTTATCTGGAATCATGCCTTCTTCGGGGAATCACCTAAGCTCTCTTTATGCCCTATTTTAGCCTTTTCTGAACATGCAGCATTCTGTAGTTCTAAAATATGTAAATCTGATAAAGTCTGATTTCTGTATTAGTCTGTGTCTATTATGGCATTTTCTGAGTTTTGTATCGTCATACCAAGACTTAAAAGTCCTATTTCTGAGCCATAATGCCATAAGCATGATCTTTCATAAAAATATAGTTTCAGACCACCCAAACATGTAATTTGCATAAGAGATTTCATGTTCCGAAACTCAAGTCAAAATCATGTAAAAACTTTCATCAAACATATGGTGGTCATGTGCTTTTAGCAAAACCATGCACTCTTTCATTACATGTATATTCAACATTCACAACCCTCTCTTTCGTATTCAAAAGTCATATTCAATTCATATGCTTTTCAAAACACATTCAAAACAATTCATAACATATGAAGATGGGAAAACTCATAACAGGAGAGGGATTCATTATAATTCATGCTCTCAATTGAATAATCATTCTTGAACACATACATACATATATACATAATTTCAAATCAATTTGGGGGAAAGGTCTAAAGACCAAAACAATCCCGTCAAAACTTCTAAAACACGATTATATTCATAAACTTCAAAACCCCATTCTTAAAACATGATTTCTATGCCCATGAGATTTTAGGAAAACCCCGCGTAGCTCGATTTCGTAGAATAATGGATGATTCTTGAAGCTTACGGATTGGAAATTTCAAATCTCTAATTATCTTCTAAAACCCATGGTTGAATCTTGAGTTATTTGGGTTATGAGTTTGAAACCCTAGAGAGTGTTCTTGATAATTTTTGAGAAAAATATCAATGATATGGGTATTTGGGAGTTAAATCCCGTGTTAAAGGTGAGAAGGGATTTGAAAAATACTCTTTTACCCTTAATGAGACGGAACTTAAATGCTGAAAAACTCCCAGGCGTGCAACAGACCATGCATCACATGCTATTTCCCATCGCTCTGGAGCATGCGACGCATGCTATATCGCATGTTGCCACCATGCGTTGGACCATGCGACGCATGCATATCGCATGATGCCACTGTTTTGGGCATCCAAGGATGCCCTAAACGACGTCTAAAAATTCCGAAACTCACCCAATACGTACCACAACCTTGCCTCATCGTAATGCAACAAGAAAATCTAAAAACGGAGGTCGGAAAGGTTGAAAATAAAATCCCCGAAGATTACTAGCTAAGAATGAGTCTAAGTCTTTTAACACTTAGAATATTTTCAAGTTTCCAAGGCTAAGAGTACACTATTAGAAGCTAAAACATGCACGGTTTTTTTACGGGGCATTACATTTCACTATAAAGGAGAGAAAGTACAATGTGGAGAAGGCTGAATTTTCTGAATGATGAAAATAACCCACTAAATTGCACTTATATTGTACGTGCGTACAAATAGGTCCTAGGCCCAAAATCATAAAGGCCCATACCGCGGGGTGAAGTGGTGAGCTCGGGATAGGTCCGATCCCTACGCTACCACCACAGACCCCATTGAAAATGACAAACATAGGTCGCACCACGAAACTTTCAGGGCCAGACCAACAAAATTCGGGTCACAACTCTAACATATGGTATAATATATGCTAGTCACCTTAGAAATGGAACGACCATGAACTGACTGCTCAAACTTCACGTCTGTATGTTACATTCTCATGGTTGCCTTCAATCAATGTGCATTTGTATGTGTATTTCTAATTATTATGATATTCTTTTCTTTCTCATTTTCTGTAAATTAAGTCTCCTAAACAACAGGTTTCACTACAAACTCATGTAATTTCCACTGAACTTGGACTCATCTAATTTTACTTTTCTAATTGTTGGGAAGGCCAATGGGAATTGATGTTTTACAGAGAGATTTTCAGAATGCTCCATAAGGTAAAAAAAAAAAAAAAAAAAAAAAAAAAAAAGGGCATCCCGGTGTACTAAAGCTCCCGCTATGCGCAAAGTTTGGGGAAGGGCCCCACACAAGGGTGTATTGTACGCAGTCTTACTTTACATTTCTGCCAGAGGCGGTTTCCAAGGTTTGAACTCATGACCTCTTGGTCACATGTAAGGTAAGGCCCTTGGAAAATGGTGCCGATAAAATGTCTTTTCCACGAACCTCTACCCCCCTTTCAGTTATGGTGATAGGTGACATAACATGCAGAATAATAGGAAAATCTTCAAGAACAGTTTCTCTAAGAATAGCTTAATGAAAGAAAGAACACCTTGCCGGTGTGTTTTAATCAAACTGTCCGACTCTAATTAAGCGCATAGGCAACTTACTGGTTTCTGGATAAATTATTAACCGCTTTTGTATTAACAATTTCATAGACTTGTGTCTTTACGAAGTTAAATAGCTAAGCCTTTGCAGAGAGCATCAACTTGACTGATTTAACACACTCTCTGTTCCCTGAATTATATAGCCATTTTGTGTTTGCATCGATGAATTTTCTTTCAAAATCCATTTCAACCGCATCATTGATTTATTATTTTGCTGGTTTGCTTTGTAGTGTTTCCCTAGATTCAACCTGGAGAATTCTGAGCATAACATGCAAGTATTTTTGAGAAACTAAATGTAATGGCTGCAAGAAAAGGATGCACCCCTTCACAACTAACATTGGTTTGGACTTCTTCACCAAGGCGATGATGTATGCCCTATACCGGGCACTACGAAGATTGAGAAGCTCAACGAAAAATTGAATGTGGAGGACATGAAAGAGCTTGAGTCGTATTCCTCTGGTCATGATGTTGTCAATGGTGAGAGACTTGACAGACAAGTGTACATGTTGTCGTATCGTTGCTGACGAATTGAAGAAAAGCCTAATGGGAAAGAGATATCTCATTGTCTTGGATGATATGTGGGATGGTAAGGCATGGGATGACTTAAGGTTCTCGTTTCCTGATGTTGGAAATAGAAGCAGAATAGTAATAACAACTCGACTTGAGGAAGTGGCTAAGCAAGTCAAGCACCATGTTGATCCTTATTCTCTTCCGTTCCTCAAACCCGATGAAAGTGAAGTTGTTGCAGAAAAAGGTGTTTCAACAGGAAAGTTGCCCTCCTTCACTACAAGATGTGAGTAAAGCAGTTGTGGAAGACAATGTTAGTTGTGAAGCGGTGCATCCTTTTCTTGCAGCCATTACATTGAGTTTCTCAAATACATGCTCGTTATGCTCAAAATTCTCCAGGTTGAACCAAGGGAAACACTACAAAGCAAACCAGCAAAATAATAAATCAATAATGCGGTTGAAATGGATTTTGAAAGAAAATTCATCGATGCAAACACAAACTGGCTATATAATTCTGGGAACAAAGAGTGCGTTAAATTAGTCAAGTTGATGCTCACTGCAAAATCAGCCAAGGAGACATACACATACAAAGTGAAAGTCCTTTCTTAAAACATCATCAATTCTTATGATCAACAGCTCCATAAATGGAACGACCATGAACTGACTGCTCAAACTTCACGTCTGTATGTTACATTCTCATGGTTGCCTTCAATCAATGTGCATTCATATGTCTATTTTCTAATTATTATGATATTTTTTCTTTCTCATTTTCTGTAAATTGAGTCTCCTAAACAACAGGTTTCACTACAAACTCATGTAATTTCCACTGAACTTGGACTCATCTAATTTTACTTTTTTAATTGTTGGGAAGGCCAATGAGAATGGATACTACTAACATTGATTGGGGAATGGACTTGGGTAATCCTCACCACTTGAGATAGCTTTTGAGATTGAGTTAGGCCCAAGGTCCATTCTTGACAATCCTGTCTTCCGAGAATGTGTATTCTTTCTTAAGGGACCTCATTTGACTGATATGCTTTCATGTTTTCCTTTTAGAACTTTTCGCAGTTGAGATTAACTCTGTATATGTCCAAACACGCCTACAATGATGGCTGATTATGAAATAGAGGAGGAATTTAGAAAGTTTGGGTAAACTAAAGCCTGATGCTGGTTGCCATGGTTTTGGGAGGTGATCATGACTATCGAAGATCAAGAGGAAATTGGTTACTACAGACAAGCTCCTCGGCAAGGAAGAGCTTACTCTAACAATCAGCAAAAGCTTGAGAATATGGGAAGTAGTCATCGGAATATGCAAGTTAAATGATTGAGCTAATACTCAGCCACAAGCATGAATCTCTCGGGTTTAATGCATACAATAGATCATAAACAGGATAGGTTAGATCATGTTATTCTGGGTACAAAAATCTGTATATTACGCAATGAACTTCAACACTAAGTTCAAGAACAACTTGAAGAACTACAGTGAAGTTCAACAACTTCAAGAACTACAAAGAAGTTCCAACAACTTCAAACACAAGTTCAAATGAACTATCAAAATGAAGTTTATATCAACTTTAAAAAATGAAGATGAAACAGAAAAGGATAGAATCAAGTCCACCGAATTCACGTATGTCGTTAGGGAATTTATTCCCCTCAAGTACCTAAGGTTAATGAAATCTTTATTTCAAGGATAAAATGATTCGCTTTCAGAAAATAGCGGTACCTCAAATTTTCTGAAATTTCGAATTCACTAAACGATTTGATGATCACATGAGAGTTTTTAGAATACGAAGAAGATGTTTTTCAACTCAAAATCGTACCTTTATCTGAGGAAAAGTTCAAGTATTTTATAGTCATAAAGAGTCCCTCAAGAAAGTAAGCAATGGTTCACGAAAAGAGACAACTTTCTGAAACATCATGCCACCTGCGCTCGGTTTGCGACCGTAGACCTACGGTCGCAGGTGATATTTTGCACATTCCAGTGACTTTTGTATTGTGTAAAATATTTCTGTTGGATTTTTGAATTAAAATTTCACTTATTTTCAAATATCGAATAAATTTTATCCAAAAAATTAATATCTCAATCAATTATTTTTCAAATCCGAATTTGAATTCGAAGCCGAGTTGAGCGAGCAACAACAACGGCGCAAGGCATCTCTTGTTCTTGCCTCACTATCCACATGAAAGAGTGTTTCTCAATATAAGCACAAGAAAGTTTCTTTCTCCCACCAATGTGGAAGAACTTTACTTCCTCGAGTGAAAGTTCACTCCACTTTTTCCTCCAATTTATTCCCTCCATTTTTCATTCACATATTCACTTAAAACCCAATAATCCCTCACCTAAATGGGGAATGAATATTTTATCAAAAAATTAACAGAAAAGTATGTGATCAACAAGCAAAGACTAATTGCATCTGGATAAGTAGGTTTTCCTTTGAACTTTTTGTATTGAACTTGCATCGGATGCACTCAGTCAATCGGTTGATGTGATATCTGTAAACCGTTGAACTTTAATGTACACCTATACAACACAAGTTTCACGTCCAGTGTTTTAACGTCTATGGTTCTCACGATTTTATTCGTTTCAACCATGAACACGTCCTGATTTCATGAGAGCTTTGAGAATAGGCTTTTACTATCATTCTCCTTGAAGCGACTTCTACTTCACCCTCAAATAAGTGATTCTTAAACTTTAATCCTTTAGATCAAACTATTTGGTTAAATCTACCAAACTTAGAAACCATTAAAAAGTTTCAATCCATAAGCGTTATCCTTGTTTCCTGAACATTGTCTTCATCATGAGAATGGATTGAGTATATTGACAATGTTGAACCGTCAATCATAAATTTGTTTGATCTCCTTGAACTTAGCTCTTGGGATCTCCAGTCTGCTAGGTAGAGTTACTACCATGATGACTTCTCCTAGGCCTTAAACTCATTTCCTTAGATAATCTCTCAACTCGCTCTCTAGATAGGTCATTTATAAGTGGATTCGACACAATATTCTTTGATTTCAAATAGTCAATCGTGATCATCCACTAGAGAGCAGTTCTCTAATGGTATTATGTCTTCGTCTTATATAACTAGATTTACCATTGTACATCATGCTCCCTGCCCTACCTATTGTCGTTTGACTATCACCGTGTATATATACTAGTGTCAAAGTTTTGGGTCAATAAGAAATATCTTCACGAAATTTTGGAGCCATTCAGCTTCTTCACCGACTTTATCTAATGGGATAAATTCAGATTCAATTGTAGGGCAGGCAATACATGCCTGTTTGGATGATTTCCAAGAGACTATTCCTCCGCCTAAAGTGAATACACATCCACTCGTGAATTTTAATTCGTTCGACCCGATGATCCAATTTGCATCACTATATCCTTCAATTACCGCCGGATATTTGTTATAATGAAAAGCCTAGTAATATTTTAGATACCACAAAACTTTTATCATTGTCATTCAATGAATTTGATTGGGATTACTCGTATACCAACTCAATTTACTAATAACACATGCTATATCTGATCACGTACAATTCATTATATACATCAAACTTTCAACACTCTTGTGTAGTCCAACTGTGAGTCACTTTCACATTTATTCTTTTGAAGTGCGAAGCTCATGTCTACTAGAGTCTTGGCAATACTGAGTTCAAATACTTAAACTTGTCAAGTACTTTTTTAATGTAATAATACCGTGACAACATCAATCCTTGTAGAGTTTTATGAATTCTTATTCCCTAAGATCACATCCGCAACTTCAAGGTCTTTCATATCAAATTTGTTCTCAAGCATTCGTTTCGCAGCATTTATGTCAGAAATGTTTTTACTTATGATCAAAATATCATCCACATACAAAGAAATAATGATTTTGTGATTTGGAGTATCTTTAATGTAAACACATTTATCACATTTGTTTATTTTGAAGTTGTTTGCCAACATGGTTTGGTCAAACTTTGCATGCCACTGTTTGGGTGTTTGTTTAGTCCATAAAGTGACTTAACATGTTTGCACACTTTCTTTTCTTTACCAAGAACCACCAAACTCTCATGTTGTTCCATGTAAATTTCTTCCCCCAATTCTCCATTTAAGAATTGTTTTCACATTCATTCGATAGATTTCAAGATCATATGTTGCCGCTAAGGCAATTAACATCCTAATGGATGTTATCCTTGTTACAAGCGAGTATGTATCAAAATAATTAAGGCTTCTTTTTATCTAAAGTCTTTTACAATAAGCCTGGTCTTATATTACCATCAACTTTTATTTTCCTTTTGAACCTAAAGGTTTATTTCCTGGAGGAAGATCAATCACTCCCAAGTGTGGTTGCTCAAGATTGAATTAATCTCACTATTGACTATCTCTTTCCAAAAGAATAAGCCTGAAAACGACATTGCTTCTTTAAATGTTTGGGACTCATTTTCAAGAAGAAATATTACAAAATTTGATCCAAAGTAACTTGACGTTCTTTAACGTATACTAGGCCTTGAATTCTCATCATTACGTATATTCTCATTTGGTTCATTTTGAGGCCGTTTAGACCCTCCACTAGACTGCTCATATCAAGTTTTAGCCCTGAAACCCAAATGATATTGAAGCAAAGAAAGAACAAAAGTAGATCACGGCTTAACCAGTTTTGTTGCTTTACTTTGGCACTTCTACCATGTACTAGATATCAATATATATTATTTTTTTATCTCAATTTATGTGACACAAATAAAATTTAGATAATCAATGATATTTTAAATATGTTTTTAGATATTTTAAGTTGTTAATTATTGTAATTTATAATATTTTTTATGTAATTTTCAAATAATATATGTTACTCTCCTTGTTCGAACTTTTGCAACGTTAATAGTCAATTATATTTTAAAAATAAATTTGGTTTTTAATTATTGTGATTTATAATACTTTTACGTCTATTTCAATTTAAGTGGCAAGTGATATAGCAAAATTGCTATAAAAAAATACTTGTGAAGGAAAACTAAATTGACCTCATATAAGATGTCAAATTAATTTAAAACATCAAAAGTTAATTTATCATTTTATGTCTATTTTATTTTTAATTAAATATTATTAATTATTTAATACGTAAATGATATATAATAATTAATTAGGAATAATATAGTAAAATCACGAAGCAACAGGCATGTCGACGAACACGTATGGTTGAAACTGCTGAAGCAGACATGTCATTATTGTTTATTTACCTTTTTATTAAATATTATTCATTTTTAATACGTAAATGTCATATAATAATTAATTAGAGGTGATATAGTAAAATCACGAAGCAAGCAGGCACGTCGACAAAGAGGTGTCTGCTTCTTCGCGTTTCTATATATGTATAATTAGTCTAGTCAGGGGTGGCTCAAGGGTGAGGCTAGTAAAATTTTTGTTTTAGGCCTAAAAAAATCTCAAGGCCTCAAAAAATTAATTATTAATTTTATTTTCTTTATGATAATATTGAATATAGTTTTTAAAAAAAAACTATCATCATTAAATACAAATATTTTGAAACTTTGAATTAAACTACTCAAGTCTTTATAATAATATGTTTACAATAACATCCAAGGTAATGTATTGAAAACGCATGATTAACGTATTATTAACTTGAATTAATCTTTTCTATTCGAAATAATAATATTACTATGTGAACAATTATGAAAAACATAGGAAAAAGCAATATTCAATTTTTATTTATTATGTATATATATATATATATATATATGTATTTTTAAGGCCTCGGATTAAAATTTGGTTTTAGGCCACTAATTTTATTGACACGTCTTGGTTTTGGTTGACCGGACTACGTGTTTATTGCAATAACTTGTTCGGTTTTTGCAGTATTCATTTTACAAATCATGAACACGGGTTGGAACAAAGGAAGGTTTTCTTATTTTTGGATGCATTTTTGCAGAAGGTTTCAGGTGTCTTCGATCGATTTCTTGTACTATGCAGTGAACGTGATAGGAGAAGAATAATCGGATTAAGAATGAGACTAAAAGAGTAACTACTTTGACCAATACTGTTAAGAATTTGAAAAACTGTGGTACGATTTTGTGGGAAGAAAGTGAAAAGGTTTGGACTGAAACGAAATATGTGAAAATTTTAGTTACTAAAAGTTCCTTACAAAATATATAATCTGATAAGTTCATCTTGTTAAGAAGGGTGCAATGATTTTTGAATGACTAATTAGAAGATTTAATACGGATTATTTTTAATTAATTCTCCAAAAGTTTGTTTTATATAATTTGTCCATTTAATACGTTATAATAAAATGCAAATAATAGTTTGTTTTATATAATTTGTCCATTTAATACGTTATAATAAAATGCAAATGAGTATTGAATGCCGAACTCAGTTGCATGGACATGTATTCCGCTCTGTGCATTGCTTGTTGGTTGTAGGGATTGACTGTTGAACTCAGTTGCATGGGCATGTATCCCGCTCTGCTTGTTGGTTGTAGGGATGGCTTAACAAATTCTTCTGGGTGAGATAGACCTTTGATGGGTGTATTAGTTATTCTTTATCCCTCGTACCACATGAGTCCTTAAATGGACCATTTTGAATCTTGCCTTAAACCAGTGGCGGACCCAGCTTTTTTAGGTTGTGCGTGATCAAAAAAAAAAAAAAATTTACTAAACAATGCAGCTACAAGGATTCAATCCCAAGATGGGAGACATGAAAGTTATGTCTAAAGCCAGAGCACCCAACCATACTTTTGTTCTCTGGGTGCTTTTATATATATTTTACCATTTTTTCACTGTTTTTTATATAATTATACCTCTTCTACGTCGAGTTTACTGGGTGCTCGAGCACCCGAAAATTGCAAGTCGGTCTGCCCATGCCTTAAACATAAGGGACTATCGAGAGAAAATTTGGCTATTAAGCCTCTTCAAATTTTCAATTAGCAAAATAATCTACCCTTTTCAAGTTTTCAATTGGCCTACTTCTATTTTCTTATTTATCGAATTGATAATCGATTTGTTTATATATAAGTCGGATCGATAATCGATCTGTCGGATCGATAATCGATATGTCGGATTAATAATCGATCTGTCGGATCGATAATCGATATGTCGGATTAATAATCGATCTGTTTACATATCTACCGGACACAGGGCCGGCTCTACCCATTAAAAAAGTAGGCAACCGCCTTAGGCCCCCAAATTTGAGGGGCCTCATTTTTTTTCCAATATAGCTTATAGATTTTTTGTAAAAGAAATTATCAAGTACTATTCATAGAAAAAATAAACTTCTTATATAAAAGTAAAAAATTATTAGAAGTTCGATATATTTAAATTTTAAAGTACTGTCTCAAGAAAGATTAAATGCATTAATTAAATCAACCAAAAAAGAATTATTAGAAGAAATCAAGTATAAAAAAATACTAACAACTTTGTATCTCAAAATATTTTAAATATAGAATTTATCAAAAAATATATATTTAAGGCCTCCGTTAATTTTTGCCTTAAACCACCAAAGTACTTAAGCCGCCCATGATTGGATAGATAATAAATTTATCTCAAAAATGAATCATCTCCCTAAATAAAAAAACTTATGGCGATTTAATTAAAAAATAGACGTAAAAAGAAACAAATCCCCTATTTTGAATCCCCCCTTAAACAAAAGGACCATTTTTGTCATTTTCAAGCAGATAAATACTGTGTACTATTTCATTTCTCCCCTTTGCAAAATATTGTTGTAGAATCGTCCAAGTATAATCACTATAATCACAAAATCCATGTCGATTCTATGGGAGAAGAGTGGAACATGGCGATGGTTAGTGAGGAAAACGAAGGAATCGAAGCCGTTCTTCATCGGATTTGCTACCGTATGCGGCGTTGTTCCGGGGATTATTGGCTTCTGCGTTATGTCTGCTACTAATACTCGTAATCCTGAACTTGAAGCTAAACTACGGCAGAATGCTCGACCTGAAACCCTAGTATGCTTCGAATAATGAATTACTGATATTGTTAATATTTGATGAATTTGTGCTTTACTGCTTCATGTGTGTTGTACCTTATTCTGCTTTGATTGTACCGGATATTGCATAGCAGTCGGATCAATTTGTGCTTTAGTGCTTCATGTGTGTTGTACCTTATGCTGCTTTGATTGGACCGGATATTGCATAGCAGTCGGATTAATTTGTGCTTTAGTGCTTCATGTGTGTTGTCCCTTATGCTGCTTTGATTGTACCTGATATTGCATAGCAGTACTGTCTACAAAGCAGCTTTTATTTGGTTCAGATGAGTATCTGCTTCATTTTTTTTAAATCAAAAAATGTATCTGCTTCATGTGTTGTACCTTTTGCTGTTTCAATTGTATTGGAACTTGAAGCTAAACTATGGCAGAATGCTCGGCCCGACACCTTAGTATGTTTGTTTCTCTTCCAATACTGATATTGTTAGCATCGGATCAATTTGTGCTTTAGTGCTTCTTATGTGTTGTACCTTCTGCTGTTTTGATTGTACTGGAAATTGCATAGCTGTGCTGAGTGTCTGTTTTATGTGTTGTACCTTTTGCTGTTTTAATTGTACTGGAACTTGAAGCTAAGCTACGGCAGAATGCTCAGCCCGAAACCTTAGTATGTTTTGAATACTGAATTACTGATATTGTAAATACCGGATCAATTTGTTGCTTTAGTTCTTCACGAATACTGAATTACTGATATTGTAAATACCGGATCAATTTGTTGCTTTACTTCTTCATGTGTGTTGTACCTTCTACTGTTTTGATTGTACCGGATATTGCATGCAGTGCTGATGAGAGTCCGGTTTATGTTTTGTACCTTTTGCTGTTTTAATTGTACTGGAACTTGAAGCTAAACTGCGGCAGAATGCTCGGCCTGAAACCTTAGTATGTTTGTTTCTCTTCCAATACTGATATTGTTAGTATCGGATCAATTTGTGCTTTAGTGCTTCACGTGTGCTGTACCTTCTGATGTTTTGATTGTACCAGATATTGCATAGCAGTACTATCTACAGAGCAGCTTTTTTTTGGCTCAGATGAGTATGTTTGTTGTAGCTTCTGCTGTTTTAATTGTACCAGAAATTGCATAGATATTGTATCATTGATAAAATTGGGTACTACAGTCTAGAGCAGCTTTCGTGTAATGTGTTGTACTTTCTGCAGTTCTAGTTGTACTAGATATTGCATTGTAGTGTTAGCTCTAGATCAGCTTTCGTTTCTGGGCCAGATGAGTGTCTGCTTCATGTGTTGTACCTTTTGCTGTTTTAATTGTACTGGAACTTGAAGCTAAACTACGGCAGAATGCTCAGCCCGAAACCTTAGTATGTTTCAGATACTGAATTACTGATATTGTTAATATTGGATGAATTTGTGCTTTAGTGCTTCATGTGTGTTGTACCTTATGCTGTTTTGATTGTACTGGATATTGCGTGACGGTGCGATCTCCAGAGTAGGTTTTGTTTGTGCCAGATGATGAGTGTCTGCTTCATGTGATGTACCTTATGCTTTTCTGATTGTACCGGAAATTCTGTAGTAGTGTTATCTCCGGGCTTCACGTGTTGTACCTTCTGCTGTTTTAATTGTACCAGAAATTGGTTAGATATTGTATCATTGATAAAATAGGGTACTAAACTCTAGAGCAGCTTTCGTCTGGCCGGATGAGCATCTGCTTAATGTGTTGTACTTTCTGCAGTTCTAGTTGTACAAGATATTGCATCGTAGTGTTAGCTGTAGAGCGGCTTTCGTGTCTGGGCCAGATGAGTGTTTGCTTCATGTGGTGTACCTTCTGCTTGAAGCTAAACTCCGGCAGAATGCTCGACCTGAAACCTAGTATGCTTCGAATACCAGATCAATTTGCGCTTTTGTGTTTCATGTGTGGTGTATCTTCTGATGTTTGATTGTACCGGATATTGCATAGCAATGCGTATCTCCAGAGTAGATTTCGTTTGTGCCGGATGATGAGTGTCTGCTTCATGTGTTGTCCTCTTTTGCTTTTTTTAGTTGTACGGGAAATTGATTAGGATTATCAATGTGTATAAGACTTCCATCACCTCGTAATATTGTTATTACCAGATGATATTTGCTTTATATGTGGTGTAGCTTCTGCAGATCAATGAAATCTTGTTTACTTGATTAAAAAAAGAAGTGGTGTAACATCTGTAGTTATGATTGTATGCAAATTGACTTGGCGTTATCAGTATCTCTTTTTACCTGAGCATTTTTCATCTGGCTGGATGAGTATCTGCGTCATGTGTTGTACATTCTGCTTTGATGAATGGATGGAAAATTGCTTTATCATTACCATTCCTAATTTGTATTAGAGTCCCATGCCTGGTAGTTTTGTTATTACCAGATGAATGTCTGATTCATACGTGTTATACCTTTTGCGGTAATGGTTGTATTGAAATTGATTTGATGTTATTAGTGTCCGATGTGTATTTCGGTCCCTTTGCCTATTATATTGTTATTGCTGTAGCATGTTTCATCTGGTTGGATGAGTATCTGTGTTCATATGTGTGGTACATTCTTCTCTGATGATTGTATGTTAAATTGATTTGTCGTTATCATTTCCTAATATGTGTGCACTTCTTTGCTGAATTCCGAAACTACCAGAGTAACTTTCACCTTCACTTGACCAGATTAGTATGTGAATATTTGCTGCATATTCTTTGTACCTTGGGAAGTTATGATTATACCAAGAGTTTAGTCAATTTCTAGTGTATTGCACCCACTTTGACTAGTAATGGTATATCTGGAGCAAACTTTCATCTGCCGAGATCAGTATGTGCCTCATGTCTATTGTAAATTCTGCTATGATGATTGTGCTTTTTGATATGTCAAAAGGAAAAGTAATCTGTCAGTATCATTTATAATGTTTCTTGCTGTTTGATGTACTTGTTACCTTTTAAAGAAAATGAATTTGGAGATTTATTTTTTAGTGTGGATAAAGTAATTGATATTTAACTTACAGAAATAGCAATTGACAGCCAGTCTTTGGTAGATGGAGAATAGAGAGTATAAAGGAATTGAATTACAGCATTTGGTTGGAACACTTCCTCTGTATTTTTATTTCGTTTGATAGATCCTCTGTAGGTTATATGCGACACCTTATGAAAGAACAGGGAGTTTAAGATATTAGATTGTCGGCTAATTTTTCTAAGTAGTAACGAAACAAATATTAAAATGTTGATATCCTGAGATTCTACAAGAATTTTGTTCAGAGAGACGGAGACCTAGACCTGGATATTATGTTGAGGAACTAGAAATACTTTAAAGTGGAGCAGAAGAGGACTGGGTTGGAAGACCTTTCATTGAGAAAAGGTATGACTTGCTATATAAGCTGTGTAGAAGACGAAATCTCTTGGTTTGCAGCACATCATTTGAAGGGGAGCCTTAGAGTAACTGGTAAAGTTGTTGTCATGTGACCAGGAGGTCACGGGTTCAAGCCTTGGAAACAGGCTCTGACAGAAATGCAAGGTAAGGCTGCATGCGATACACCCTTGTGGTGGGGCCCTTCCCCGGACACCGCGCATAGTGGTAGCTTTAGTGCACCGGGCTGCCCTTTTTTTTTAAGTAATATCATTAGAAGGCATTAAGAAGATGCAAATAGAACATAGTGACAAAAGGGTGATTTGCTAGCTCCATAGAAGGCATCAAGAAGATGTTGACCAATCATTAAGGAAGATTCGAAGACCACCTTCAAGTGTTTCCTTACGATGGAGGAACTAGATAGAAGCCTAAATGCAACTTTTATTGCTATGATTCCTGAAGTGGAAAGGGGCGTGCCTAGTAGCTAAAACGAACTTGGACTCCAAAATATAGTCTATTGAGACGGGGTGATGTGCAAATTAGTACAAATAGCTTTGTCTTTTACTTCTTGCTCCAATAGTCCATAACAAACACTTGTTTCAGCTCTTTGCTTATGTATTCACTTTTCCTGTAGAATAATATCGTCTTTTCCTATTCGTGAAGAGAGTTTGGGAAGGGATGACGAGTTTATGTTCTCGTCTTGCATCAAATTGATTATCTGACTTAACCATTACAGTAGATAATTGTTTCTTTGTGCTCGATGGTTTCTTCTGATCTCATCATCTTATTTTATATCTTTACTTTCACATATGATTGTTGAATTCCTAAGATATATTGTTTCGTTTGTCCAACAGATGATGGGTAAAGTTAATAAAGAGAGATTGGCTGAGTACCTCGGCGAACTCCAGAGAAAGGAGAACACAAATGACAGATATGTTGCAGCTCTAAAGGGCGAAACAATGACAAGGAAACCTTACCAAAGAATTCAACCAGTCCCAAATGCTAATGATACTGAAGCAAAGAAAGAACAAAAGTAGATCACGGCTTAACCGGTTTTGTTGCTTTAGTTTCGCATTTCTACCATATATTAGTTCTAGTGTAACCTTGTTTACATGCATTGTGATATTGCATTGGGCGTGCAAGGATTTGATGTAGTTTACTACTTACGAAACTGTGAACTTGAATGTATATTTTCAAGAATATCCTTTTTTGAATGTGTGAAAATGCACTTCTATTTATTTTGGCATACACACCTCGTAAAGGGCAGCCCGGTGCAGTAAAGCTACCGCTATGTGCGGTGTCCGGGGAAGGGTCCCACCATAAGGGTGTATCATATGCAGCCTTACCTTGCATTTCTGCCGGAGGCTGTTTCCAAGGCATAAACACCTGGTACGGGTAAGTTTTTAGCAATGTATGTTGATATGGTTATGCATTACTCTTTAAGTGTAAGACCTTGCCCCTACCTCGTGGTAGAGAGGCGGTTTCTTATAGACCCCTGGCTCGGTAAAAAACCGCTCAAAGCTGATCAGAAAAGGAAATAATGAAAACGAAAAAGCTATGGTGAAATATTATAGAAAGCATGACAAAGTATTACATTATAACACATCCAGTATACAAAATAAACACTCCCAGATTTAGAGTAACCAAATTTCCAAAACAATACCGAAAGCCAGGTTCTTTTGTACCTTATTCTCTGGCCAAATTCAAAAAACAGAGCCAAATAACACACACACATGATGAAGAATGGTTCTATAACACCAGATTTGAAGAGCTATTGCAACATTAGCACAAATAATCACCATGCGGATACACAAAAGGAGGCACAGCAGAATCAACACACGAAAGGAGCATCAACGTGATAATCATCGCAGTAGAGGCCTGGACGTTGCGTGAAGCCTTGTCTCGCCATCTTTTTCCTAGCCTTTCTAACAAGTTCTTCATTGGTGACTGGACCATCTGATTCAGCCAGGATTTCCTGAATTGCGTTGCTTAGAGCGCCATAAGATTCTCCGCCTGCAGGGGTGGCATCGGCAGATGTTTGGTCTGTTTGGCACCCACTGATGAGAATGCCACTGTCCGGAAGACCTCTATTGCCAGAACCGGCATAGACCTCCTGCTTACCTTCAACGTGTGTTTCCATAGCCGGCTTTGCATAGCTCTCGTCATTTTCATCAAGTTTCTGTTTCAGAAACTCTTGAGCCAAGTTACCAACCATACCCATGAACCCACCACCTTCACCATCCTCGTTTTTCTTCTGTAGTTTGTACAAGATTACCTTCATGAATTTCTTCACCTTAGGACTTGCATCTTCACCAAAGACATCAAAGAGTGTCGGCCTGAGTTTCCCAACATCAATGTCCTCCTTACCGGTTTTCTGCTTAAGTATCTCGATGAGGGTGGAAAGAGGCAAGGACTTGCTCTTCACATGGACTTGATTCCCGTCTTCTGTCTCAAGCACACTACTCTCTGCGAAATTCTCCTCTTCCTCACGGTGGTGGTGGCGATGTGGAAGGTGGATACCCCGGGATTCAAATGCATCTTCAACATTTCGACGTAAGAAATTCTTGAACCCAAAACCAGATCCATGGCCTTCATCATCATCGCCTTGCTTGTGGCTCTCCCCTATCTGCTCTTTAGCTTTGTCAATGAGACCGCCACTGTGGCATGAGTCGGATACAATTGTGATCCGACAACCTTCAGGAACTTTGTCCACGAGCTCTCTAAAATCATCATCTGATCAGGATGAAACAACCCACCCAACAGTTCAATATTAACGTATGAAGTAACGATAATATCATCAATAGCATCCAGAATATGAAATTTACAAAAGGTAAGGTCTCTATACAAAACTTAAGAAGTCATTTACATCCCGGTTGTTACAACGACGAAAAAGATTGGAAACATGTCTAGTTTTGAGCCGGGGGTCTGTCGGAAACAGTCTCTCTACTTCTTCGGAGGTAGCGTTATGGGCTGCATACATTCTACCCTCCCCAGACCCCACTTTGTGGGATACACTAGATTTGTTATTGTTGTATGCGTCTGCCAACAAACACCTCATTAACGACACCAGATAAACATGTGAATCCATACCGCACATTCTACCTCCCTCCGCCTCAATACCTTACCTCTATCTTGTGAAGGTGCAGCGTCTGTTTCCGATAGACCCTTGGCTCAAATCCTTCTGCTACTTCCCCAACCCCCCACCCCAAAAAAATACGAGAGAGGAAACCTTCACGGAAATTCCACCATAGGAACTTCAAAAATCACTAAAGGCACGAACCTTTTTCCCTCGTTAGGAAGAGGTAAGACAGTATCTACTTTTCAACCAAAACAACTACTAGCATATTAGGAATCTTAGTTTTTCTTTAAGAACAGAAAAATAAGAACCTTAACGAGAAATGAAGTTCTCAATTATTATATTCAACTTCCTAGTTTAGCATTTTTTCACAATATTAACATCCACCAGAGTTGAAGGGGAGCAAGTTGCTGCCATGTGACCAGGAGGTCACGGGTTCAAGCCTTGGAAACAGCCTGTGGCAGAAATGCAAGGTAAGGCTGCGTACAATACAACCTTGTGATGGGGCCCTTCCCTAAACACCGCGCATAGCGGTAGCCTTAGTACACCGGGCTGCCCTTTTATTAACATCCACCGGAGTTGTTAACAGAGGACAAATCAATCAAACAATTTGAATATCTTTTTAGTTTCAAATCTTCCGATCACATCAACTCCACAAGTCATACACAAACTTGTCGGAAAGTTACTTTCCTTGATATTCCTATATTTTACCAAAAACTTGTCGTAAAGTTACTAATTCTGCATAGAAATTAGTAAAATACCAATCCCGCGAAACTATTCCCTTCTTTTTTTGCCAACTTTTCCTCGCATAACTAAATCCCAGTTCCCATTTCACAAATTTCCCTAAAACTCGGAATCCATCGCAATAATCATCAAAACAGATTGACTAAATGCTTTCAAGATCCCTTTTTTTCTCAATACACTATGATGATCTCAAGCTCAAATTACTCTACAAATCACACACACGGAAAAAAAAAAACACATTTTGGAACAAATCGATGAGTTAGATCAAAGAAATAGTTAAGTACATGTAACGAGATTCACATCACACTAGAAACACGAATCCTCATTTCCCCGTTTCCCAAATCTCCCTAAATCTCCGATCCACCTGAATTATCATCAACACAAATCAACTGAACCTTTCAAGATCATCTTTTTCTATCTATTCGTTAAAAACAAAAGAGAGTTCTGCATCTCATGTGAACAAATAGGCGGGGGGAAGAGTGGGGCGTGGGGGGGGGGGGGGCTACAAGCCTTCTCTAGTTGTTGTTCCCAGACCACGAAAACCACTTCAAGATGTTGATCTCCTCGATCCCCATAACAGAAACTCTCACCCCACCACACAGGCGCGTACACACACACACACACCCCACTCCAAACAAACAGAAAGCAAATTTTGGGGCAAACAAATGATTTAGATCAAAGCAATACACAGGTAACCGCCAACAAAATTCAACACACACTTAGCTCAGTTGATTGACTACCTGAACTGAGTTTCGATTCTCCACCTTATAATCCCCGCCCCCATTTCCCCTAAACCCAATCTTTAAATAAAAAACAAAACTTTACATCAAATAAATAATCTAACTACCTATATCAAGATTCATATCACAAGGTACAATACACTGATCATAACACACACACAGAGAACACCAGAAAAAAAGAACAAACTTTGGAACAAACCCGTGATTTAGATCAAAGAAAAAGTCAACTACAACCAATAAAATTCATATCACACACCAAAAAAAAAAAACAAATTTTGCAACAAACCCGTGATGTAATCTTAGTCGCTCGATTGGTTAGCTATCTGAATGCTCAATTCCCCACCTTATAATCCCCGCCCCCATTTTCCCTACCCCAATCTTTAACAAAAAACAAAACTTTACATCAAATGAATAATCTAATTACCTGTAATCAGATTCATACAGGGAACAACACACTGATCATAACACACACACGCACACAGAGAGAACTCCAAAAGAAAGAACATATGTTGGATCAAACCCATGATTTAGATCAAAGAAACAATCAACTACAACCAATAAAATTCATGTCACACACAAAGAAAAAAAAAATCTGCAACAAACCCATGATTTAATCTTAGTAACTCGGTAGGTTAGCTATCTGAATGCTCGATTCCCCACCTTATAATCCCCGCCCCCATTTCCCCTACCCCAATCTTTAACAAAAACAAAACTTTACTTCAAAGAAATAGCCTAAATACCTGCAACAAGATTCATATCACAAGGAAACAATACAATATTCATAACACACACACACAACACCAAAAAATACAAATTTTGCTCCAAACCCATAATTTAGATCAAACAAATAGTCAACACAACCAATAAAATTCATATCACACACAAAGAAAAATGGAACAAACCTATGATTTAATCTTAGTAGCTCGGTTGGTTGCTATCTGAATGTCCGATTCCCCACCTTATAATCTCCGCTCCCATTTCCCCTACCCCAATCTTTAAGTAAAAATCGAAACTTTAGATCAAAAAAAAATTGGAACAAAGCCATGATTTAATCTTAGTAGCTCGGTTGGTTAGCTATCTAAATGCTCGATTCCCCACCTTATAATCTCCGCTCCCATTTCCCCTACCCCCAATCTTTAACAAAAAAACAACTTTAGATCAAGAAAAGAAAAAGAAATTTTGGAACAAACCCATGATTTAATCTTAGTAGCTCGGTTGGTTAGCTATCTGAATGCTTGATTCCCCACCTTATAATCTCCGCCCCCATTTCCCCTACCTCAATCCTTAACAAAATACAAAACTTTACATCAAATAAATAGTCTAAATACCTATAAAAAGATTCATATCACAAGGAACAATACACTGATCATAAAACACACACACACAGAGAGAACACCAAAAAAAGAAAAAAAAATTGAAAAAACCCATGATTTAATCTTAGTAGCTCGGTTGATTGGCTATTTGAATGCTCGATTCCCCACCTTATAATCCCCGCCCCCATTTCTCCTATCCCAATCTTTAACAAAAAACAAAACTTTAGATCAAATAAATAGTCTAATTACCTGTAATCAGATTCATACCACAAGGAACAATACACTGATCATAATAACAAAAAAACAAAACTTTAGATCAAATAAATAATCTAAATACCTATAACAAGATTCATATTACAGGGAACAATACACTGATCATAATACACACAGAGAAAACACCAAGAAAAACAAATTTTGGAAAAACCCCATGATTTAGATCAATGAAACATTCAACTACAACCAATAAAATTCAACACACAACCCCATAATTCAAATCAAATCAAAAATTCCAAAAGTACCTGTAATAAGATTCATATCACAAGGAACAATACATTCATCATAACCAGTATCATCTTCTTCCCCAGTTTCAGCAGGCAACCTCGTACCATGTCCACTATAATGTAAAAACAAAACATCACCTGATTCAGCAGATCCAACAAGATCAGAAAAAGCTTTACGTATGTTCCGACCAGTTGGTTGTGTGTAAGAATCATCTGTATCTATAAGAACAGTTATGTCTTCCTCTGCAAAACCATAACGGTTTAGCAAACAATTGTACATTCGTTTAACATCGTTAATACAACCTCTTAGTTCTGCTTTTGTTCCTGGATAATTGATTCCAATTAACACTGCTTTTTTTGCCATTGATGATTTTTTTTTTTTGCAAGTTCTTGAAAAAAAAAATGGAATTTTTTGAGGTGTTTTTGGGATTGTTGATTGAATTATTTGAGGTTTTTGTTTGTTTTTAGTCAAAAGGGTATGGGACCTATTACTTTCTCCGTTTTAAATTTGATTGTCTGATTTGACATGAGTTTAATGATCAATAAAGCGAGCTGAATATTATGAGATCTTAAATTCAATATTTTAACGAGACAAAAGTACTAAACGATTTACTTTCATATGTTATAGCCGAGAATATTTAGCTATTAAGCACTAAACAAAATGAAATTTTTTTTTGCTATTGATGATTGTTTTGCAATTTCTTGAAAAAAAAAATTGAATTTTTTGAGGTGTTTTGGGATTGTTGATTGAATTATTTGAGGTTTTTGTTTGTTTTTAGTCAAAAGGGTATGGGACCTATTACTTTCTTATTTAGATTTGACACGAGTTTAATGATCAATAACGCGAGTTGAGCATCATAAGATTTCAAATTCAATATTTTATCGAGATAAAAGTACTAAACAATTTATTTTCATATGTTATAGCCTAGGAAAAAATTTAGCTATTAAGCCTCTTCAAGTTTTCAATTAGCAAAATGGACTGCTTTTATTTTTTTCATTTATCGGATTGATAATCGATCTGTCCATATATAAATCGGATCGATAGTCGATCTGTCTGATTGATAATTGATCTGCCTATATATCGATCGGATAAATAATAGATCTATCTCAAAAATGGATCATTTTCCTAAAAAAAAAAAACATATAGTCTATTTGATTAAAAAAAAGACTTCAAAAGGTCATTTAACAATTATCTTATATCTGTTTATGGTGGGAGGTGACAGATATCCTTAAAAATTAATCAAGATATATAAAAGTTGACTCAAAAATCACAATTTGTATGCCATTGGAATTTTGGAGTAAAAAGATTTTTTGGTCTAGAGAATTGTGGAATTTTTGGAATTGTTGATTGAATTACGTGAGTTGAATATAATGAGATCTCAAATTTAATTTTTTATTGAGTAGTCTTGTTAGACAAAATTATCTTATGTATTGTTGATGGAGGGTAAAAGATATTTTTAAAATTAATTAATGTGTATCAAGATGACTCAAAAATCACGATTTATTTGCCATTGATATTTTGGAGAAAAAAGATCTTTTGGTCTAGTGAATTTTGGAATTTTTGGAATTGTTGATTGGATTATGTGAGGTTTTTGTTAGTTTTAGTCAAAGGATAGTGGGCTCTAAGTAATTCATGGTTGGTCTGATAAGAAATAATTGATTTTAGAATAAATTTATTTTATTATATACTATAACTTTTCAAAAGTAATTATTTGAAGGTAATACTGTCTTTTCCTGCCATTGAAATTTTTGCAAGTTCTTGAGAAAAAAAATCACCTCCTCTGTCTATTTTTATTTGTTCACTATACTAAAAATATGTACAATAATGTGTATTCTGTTTGAAAAATCAATAGATAATTAACTACTTTTACCCAATATTCTTAATATTAAATACGATTTACTATCTACTGTAACATATTTTAAAAAACATTAAATTTAATATATTAAAAAAATAATATGATAAAGTTATCAACTACTATCGTTTACTATTTATTGATTTATGTGTCGTGTCAGTAGCAAACAGCTGTTAATAGATGAAAGGAGTAACAACCTTTGGGTTATGGATTTTTTAGGATTGTTAGATTGAATTATTTGAAGTTCTTCTTTTCTTAGTCAAACAAAAAAAAATGATTTGTTGATTGAATTATTCCTAAACATTGATATTGTTAACACCAAATTATTTTGTGTGCTTCATGTGTGTTGTACCATCTGCTGTTTTAATTGTACATGAAATTGTATTGTGTACTCTGTCCACCAAGACTAGAAAAAATATACAATAATTTATGTATTTCGCATTCTCATAAAAAGAGTAGATTCATCAATTTTTTAACCAAATAAAATTATAATGAGAAGCCATCGTCATGATGACATAAGCATGAAATCATCATACCAATAAAATCTTTAAAATTAAATAAGTAGGCCCCACATGAAACTTCTATTCTACAAGAAATCAAATTTGTACAATTGGTCAATCAATATTCAATGCATGTGAGTACTTACCTAACAAGAAATTGTCTATAAATACCACATGACCAAAATAGAAAATAATTCACAACAAACAAAAATACTATATTGAGTTATAACAAACATTAAAATCCTCAAATATCATACACCCGGTTCAAACACATTCGTGGCCTAATACGAATATCATCAGGGGCGGTTCCATCCGCCCCCATCATATTAGTGGTCTAATACGAATATCATCAGGACGGCTCCAGCACATTAGTTGCCTAAGAGGATACGATACATCGTCATGTCTATGTCTTCTATGTTTAGTAGACCAAGATTGGTTGTTAAGAAAGTTTTGGCTAGAGCTCAAAATGAAGGTGATGGTGCTATTGTTAGGAGAAGCATTGGAAGGTAATATTATTTTTGTTATTTGTTTCCTTTTTTTTATTGATTTGATAATAAACACGTTCGATGACTCATTTGGTTTGGAGGGTGGTCCAGTTCGATCCCCCTCAATGCCTTATGAGTCGAGCCTGTTGCATACGGCTTGTCTAGTGCGGTTTACATCCCTGTGCCTTTTGAGTCGAGCCTGTCACACAGGGCTTGTCTGGTGCGGTACACTGGAGGTTGTACCCCCTCAATGACTTCTGAGTCGAGCCTGTCGCACTGGGCTTGTGAGTGCGGTTTACTTCTCCTATGCCTTCTGAGTCGAGCCTGTCGCATAGGGCTTTTCTAGTGCTTGCAAACTATTACACAGGAGGAGGTTGTAGCGGCTGCGGGTTGTTCTAGGTTTCAAAAAATAAAGAAATAAACACTTAGTTTGAAACTCGATGAATAATACTCTCGTCCTTTTTACTCTTCTCCCCTTAAATTTTGTTATAAATTTTGGATTTTTCAGGCCTGAATTGCAGAATCTTGATCCATTCCTCATGTTAGATGAGTTTAATGGTAACGTCTACAACATTAAAAATGTTCTTTGTTTTATTTTATGAAGAAAAAAAAATACATTTTGACTTTTTTCTTATGGTGTTCGGACCTTTCAAAAATGTTATTGCATTCGTATTTTTGAAGAGTCCGACACGTACAATAATATTTGATTAATCAGAAACTTTTGTATTTCTTGCAGTCTCACCGCCTGCTGGCTTTCCTGACCATCCACACAGAGGTTTTGAAACTGTTACTTACATGTTGCAGGTAAAAAAAAAAATCAGTTTTATCCCGTGGATTTAGTCGAGGTGTGCGCAAGCTGGTTCGGACACCATGTTATCAAAAAAAATTCAGTTTTATTGCTTGATTACAATGATTAAGGATATAGAACATGCTAATATGTTTGTGTGTGTGTGTGTGTGTTTTAGGGAGCTTTTACTCATCAAGATTTTGCTGGTCACAAGGGTACAATCAGAACTGGTGATGTTCAGGTAATATATAACATGTAATAGTAGGTTAGCAAGTAAATTTGCTAGGTTAACCAATTAATGTTTATAATCAAAAGTCGTGGTGGAGTAGAGTAAGTAATATTTCATCTCGAATCAGAGATCTCGGGTTTTAACCCTTGAAATGGAGCACGGTACGCCTAAAGTAGGGATCAACGATACGACCGGACACTGGATGGGAAACTAAAAAATGTCAATTATGTTTTGTGATTTTCCATTTGGTTCAATGCAGTGGATGACAGCAGGGAGAGGTATAGTGCACTCAGAAATGCCTGCTGGACCAGGTTCTCATATGGGCTTACAACTTTGGATAAATCTATCTTCCAAGGATAAAATGTAAGTTATTTTTAACGGCGTTTAAGATTTAATATATATGTATAAAAAAGTCTGTGTCGACCTATATGCTTAGTATAATCTTCCGATGATGTTCAACCGACCATCCTTCACCAGCGTGTGGCTACTTGGAATTGAATCTGACTAGGGGGTGCACTCATAAAGACTAAAACCTCGTTATGCCGAAAATAGTAAAGGTGCGACAGCGCTTTGGTAGTCAGTGGAAACTTACTTTCTGTCTGGTTAGTAGCCCTCTTGGACACCCAGGACCTTGGCTTTTTAGAGAACGTAGCTCGGCAGTCCACCGGGTGGGTTTGTTTATCCTTCCAGTTTCGAGTGTCTTCTTGAATAGTTATAGCGGGCCATAGGCGCGAGAGGAGCTTCGCTTTCTTCTTTGCTTTTTACTATAATATCCTCTGCCGCTGCTAAAGGAAATGGTTCTTAGGTCGGTGAAACTGTCCCTCTAGCTAAAGCCAAGCAACTGAATGTTCCATTTTAGTTAGAGAAATAGTTAGTATGGTCAGTTGGTTCTTTGGAGTTTGTTTAGCGGATCTTCATCCGCGGATTGAATGAGGACTCTATGCTTTAGACACAACAACTTGTCCTTATTATTATCTTGATTCTTTTTGTCTATTTCGCGAGCGTTCACTACCCCGTTCTGTAACTCCCCTCCTTTCATATTGTGCAGGACTGAGCCAAGGTATCAAGAACTGCTACACGGAAACATACCGAAGGCAGAAAGGGATGGCGTTTCAGTCACTATTTTAGCAGGGGAATCCATGGGCGTAAAGTCTCAAATTTTTACACGAACACCTACAATGTACCTTGATTTCACCCTAAAATCGGCTTCTGAGCATCACCAACCGATCCCCGAGTCATGGAATGCCTTCGTCTACATAGTCGAAGGAGAAGGTGCATTTGGTTCTCCGGATTCAACGCCTACACCGGCTCACCATTGCTTGGTTTTAGGCTCTGGTGAAGGCCTAAGTGTGTGGAACAAATCTTCAAAGCCATTGAGATTTGTTCTGATAGGAGGGCAGCCGATTAACGAGCCGGTCGTGCAGTATGGTCCATTTGTTATGAACACTAAGACTGAGGTTATGCAGGCTTATCAAGATTATCAGCTTGGAAAAAATGGATTTGAAAGGTCAAGGCACTGGTATTCTAAATAAGTAAACTAAGTTGCGCGGACTACTCTTCACTTACGATGCTGCATCCGTCTCGGATTCTTCAAAAATACACTGTTCTTGGAGAATTCGGCATTCATCCGCTGACATTTTTGAAGAGTTCAAGCAACGTAGTAAGTAAACATAGGTTGTTATAGTCTTTGTTTTCATTTGAAATGTCATGAGCGTTGAGTGAAGTTTATTAGTAGTATTCATTTCCTTCATTTGTTCAAGATTGTATTGATAGTAATTTATGTTGAGTTCTTGAATGATACCTTGCCTATTTTGTTTGGATCAAGACTCAATGTTTCATACTAGGACTCTCCAAAAATATTGTCGTATATCATATCGAATTCTTTAAATCTGCGACAAGTGAGGCTTGTTCAAGTGGTTGAGCACCTCCACCATTGACGGATAGCTGAGAGTTTGAGTCGCCCAAAAGGGCATATCATATCGAATTCTTTAAATATGCGACAAGTGAGGCTTGTTCAAGTGGTTGAGCACCTCCATCATCGACGGATAGTTGAGAGTTTGAGTCACCCAAAAGGTCACATCATATTGAATTCTTTAAATATACGACAAGTGAGCCCTGTTCAACTTGAACACCTCCACCATCGACGGATAATTGAGAGTTTGAGTCACCCAAAAGGTCATATCATATTGAATTCTTAAGATGTACGACAAGTGAGGCTTGTTCAAGTGGTTGAACACCTCCACCATCGACGGATAGGTGAGAGTTTGAGTCGCCCAAAAGGGCACATCATATCAAATTCATAAAATACACTACATTTGAAGGATCTGACACCCGTATCCATATTTTTGATAAGTCTAAGGTACATAAGTTTTATAATAAATGTTAAATATGAATTCTTGTAGTCATATTGAAAAATATATTCAATTTTGAAGATCTTACCTTTTGTTTCAATATTGATTGGAGATGTAATGATAGTATTATTATCATATTATAGTAAGTGGATGTCAATGACAACATGGTGCACATAGTTTTTTTTTTAAAAAAAAAAAATCTCAATTATTGAGTAGATGTGCTACTAATTGCAATTAATTTTTTTTTTAAATGGAAATTATTATTGGGTTGGTGGAATTTTCAAATTCGAACATGTTCTCCCCCCATATACAATAAGCACAAATTTTCCACCAAAAATAAAAAGAAATTTACACCATAAAAATATACTAATTAATTAGATAGAAGTGTACTTTGTTTAACAATTTAAATTTATAAACAAGGTGGTCAGTAATATTCGGTGAAATTTCACAAGTGAGAGTGAAATAAATGCTCGGCTTAAAAAAATATTTTTTGCATTTATTATTAACGTAGAGCAAGAAGTGAATCGTAGTAAAAAATAATTTAATAGTCAGTTATTTAAAAATGTACTTTTAATCTCTTTTGTTTTTTGGTTTCATTCAAAGTTCTAGAATAATTAATTGTTTCATCATTTAATTACTCATTTATTATGATATGCTTGTGTGTTTACTTCATATAGCATTATAGTTTAAAAACTAGTTCAAATGTAAATATGATAGATTTAATATATTAAATATACTAACTCATATATAACAAGGATCAAAATCAGAATTATCAATACTAAGGAACAAAAACATTACTATTAAAAAAAAAATCATTGCTCCAACTGCCTTTTAACTTTTTTACAAATAAAAGGTTATTATGATATTCCTTGTTATTTACCCAAAAAGGACACTCCACTTATGTTTTTTTTTTTCAAAAAAAAGTTGAGAAAAAACAATTAAAAAATAAAATAAAAACTAAAAATAAAATCCAGCAAGGCCACTTGTTGCACATTCTCTATGTACCCCATCTCTCTCTCCACCCTTAACTTAGTTTCGATCGATACTTATACTCTTTAATTTTATATATATATAAATAAATCTTTAAATTTATATAACATTAAATAAATAAAAATAGGCATCTTATATAGTATCTACGTAACAAATAATAAAACATATTTTTTTATATAAAAAAACTAAAATTAAAATCCAGCAAGACCACTTATTGCACATTCTCTGTATATCCCCCCTCCTCATTTCTTAACTTGGTCTCGATCGCTATTTATATATATATATATATATATATATATAAATGAGTATTTAAATTTATATAACGTCGAATAAGTATACACTTTGCATTATATTTATGTGATAAATTAAATAATGAAACACATTTCTTTGCATTAAAAAGACGGAAAATAAAACCTAGCTAGGCCACTTGTTGCACCTTTCTCCTTAACTTGGTTTCGATCGATATTTATACTTGTTAATTTTATATATATACAAAAATAGATATTTAAATTTATATAATATCGAATAAATAGACATATATATCTTACGTGTATCTACGTGACAAATAATGAAACATATTTTTCTACATAAAAAAATAAAAAATAAAAAATCCAGCAAGACGACTTCTTGCACATTCTCTGTATCTTTGCCAGCTCTGACCACCATTACTTC
>NC_061113.1:673108-688713 GCF_002878395.1 Capsicum annuum | reverse complement strand
AAAAAAAAAAAAAAACAACCAAATGGACTCATCGGATGATGAAGGTGAGGAGTACCTTTTCAAGATTGTTATCATAGGTGATTCAGCAGTAGGCAAATCTAATTTGCTTACAAGATATTCAAGAAATGAGTTTAATTTGCATTCAAAAGCAACTATTGGAGTTGAGTTTCAGACCCAAACACTTGAAATTGATGGTAAAGAAGTTAAAGCACAGATTTGGGATACTGCTGGTCAAGAAAGGTTTAGAGCTGTTACTTCTGCTTATTATAGAGGTGCTTTTGGTGCTCTTCTTGTTTATGATATTTCAAGAAGGACCACTTTTGATAGCATACCTAGGTGGCTTGATGAACTTAAAAGTATGTATCTTTTTGCTTTATCTTGAATTACCATTTATGTTTTATTGGATTTGGTTTATGTTGAATTTTCATCTGAGTTTTATGTGTTATATGTTGCTTTGTGCATAGAAAGTTGTCACCTTTTTGGTGGATTGGCTTGAGTTGAGTTTAGTCTTTTTGAGATTTGATGGTGTTATGATAGAATGGTAAATCTTAGATTTTTTTAAATCTTGGTTTTGGTTTATGTTGAATTCCCATTCAAGTTTTATTCATATCTTTTGCTTTGTTCATAGAAAGCTCTCACCTTTTTGGTGGATTGGCTTGGGTTTAATCTTTTTGAGATTTGATGGTGTTATGATAGAATGGTAATCTTAGATTTTTTAAAATCTTGGTTTTGGTTTATGTTGAATTCCCATCTAAGTTTTATTCATATCTTTTGCTTTGTTCATAGAATGCTCTTACCTTTTTGGTGGATTGGCTTGGGTTTAGTCTTTTTGAGATTTGATGGTGTTATGATGGAATGGTAAATCTTAGATTTTTTTAAGTCTTGGTCTTGGTTTATGTTGAATTCCCATTCAAGTTTTGTGCATAGCTTTTGCTTTGTTCATAGAAAGCTCTCACCTTTTTGGTGGATTGGCTTGAGTTTGGTCTTTCTGAGATTTGATGGTGTTATGATAGAATGGTAGTCTTAGCCTTGGTGGACAGAGTGATCTAATATTTTTTGGTGGTGGAAGGTGATAGGTATTTCGTGGATTTAGTCGATTTAGTTGAGGTGCGCGAAAATTGGCCTGGACGCCACGGTTTTCGAAAAAGAAAAGAAGATAGAATGATAGTCTTAGATCTTTATAGTCTTTGTTTTGGTTTATGTTGAATTCCCATCTATGTTTTATGCTTTTTTTTTTCTTTTTGCTTTGTGCATAGAAAGTTCACACCTTTTTGGTGGATTGGCTTTTTTTTTTTTTTTTTTTTTGGAGATTTGATGGTGTTATGATAGAATGGTCTTAGATTTGACTTCTACATTCTTGTTTATGTCGCTAAAATTGCTTTCTTTGATAGTTTGGTTTCGGTTTATGCTGAAATCCCATCAAATTTGTATGCATATTTTTGCGTTGTGCAAGAAAAAGTTCTCACCTTTTTGAGATACATTGAGGTTTTAGTGGATTTGCTATAAAGTTTAGTTATTGAGATTTTGATTGTGTTACGGGATGCTAATTCTTAGGTTTGGTATCTGTTGCTAAAAAGCCCAAAATGTTTACTTTTTGGTGGATTGGCTAATATGATACGACAGAGATTCTTAGATTTGACTTATACGTTCCTGTTTCTTGATAATTACTTAGTGTGATGGAATAAGCGTAATCTAGAATTGATGATGGAAGTGTTAAATCGGAATTGTTATGACTTTAAACTGTCCTTTGCTTTTCTTGTTCTTCTTCTGTGGACTCGTTCGTATTTTCGTTCTGTTTTACCGGATAAAGTAAAGATTTTTACAGTTGACGTTAAGTCTAGTTCAAATTAATTGGTGAAATATTACTTGCTGGGCATAGAAACGAGTGGTGGTGTAAGCTAGTAAGGCCTCAATATGGATCAAGGTTACTTGAAGCAATTGGCAAAGAAAGCGGTATATATGCCAATGTAGCTGTTATGGTCAATTTTGTCTCGATGCAGTTTGGAACGTAGGATAAAAACAAAATACACAGACTGTTTATTGGATGTATATTGGGAATGGGAACTCAAGTCACGCTTTGCTTTCTCCGGAAAACAAATCTAAGTGAACTTGTAAAAAGATCATACTTATACGGAACCTATTTCATTTGCTTGATCGAGAAATTAATTAGGAGCAACAGCCCAGCTTAACTACGTATAGAGGCGATTCTAGGACTTCTAGAGTATGAGTGAACCACTAAAAAAAGAAGGAAATAATGTGTCGAGTGGGAATTGATCCTGGTTCCTCTTGGTAAATAACTAAGTTTTTTAACCGACGGGTGATATTAGATCAACTCTAAAAAATATGTACATAAAATATCTAGTTTTTCGAAAGGGCACGGGTTCACATGCCCCAAAAATAGCACATAAATTCGCCGTTGAGTACATATGGCATTATGGTAGACTATGGAGTCTTGGGGATTGATGGTAAATGGTGCCGTATCTATAATTTAGGTAGGTCTCTCTGTTAAGACCTTAGCTAATAAACTTTTGGCTGGACGGGAGTGTACATATGTTGTTTTGGGCCTCGATCTGCTATGTGATACTGGCGCGACCTTACTTTGTTGCCCAAATCTCTTTCCAAAGTTGAAAACTTTTAGAACTTAGGGGTCGTTTGGTTGGGAAAGAGTTATCCCGGGATTAGTTATCACGGTATAATTCGGGATTAGTTATCCCACCATGTGTATGGGATAAGTAATCCCGGTACTAACTAATCCTTCAAACCAAACATGGGATAAAATAATTCTTCATTTTATCCCGGGACTATTTATTCCTTATACCTCACACCAAACGACCCCTTAGTGTCTGTAAAGTGGAGTAGTATTGACTCGGGGTAAAACTAAGTATAGTGCTTAGCTTGGCATGACAATGCGTAGGGTGTGGAATTTCTAATTTTGTGCAGAATATATTTTCATCTTTTCTTTTGTGTGAATGTAGTTAAAATATTCAAGATCGGTTAATATTGAAGCATAACCAAAAGTCCAACAAAATATGTATGGTCCGTCTTTTATTAACTTTTCTAATTTAATCCACGATCCCTTTTACAAACACGGCCTTCTCTCTTGCCCTCTTAGTGGTACCATCACATGTATTCTCTTATTCTTTAAGCGTTCCACTTCCATTCTATTTTTTTTAACAACTGTGGTGTCCAAACCATCTTACACACACCTCGATTACACACACCTCGATTAATTCCACGGGATACCTGCGACATCCCACCAGCCAGGTACTAACTCCGTCCTCCAAAGCTTGGACAGATGAGAAGAAATCACTTAGTGGTTTTGACTCCTCGGGAATTTGAACCGTAAAACCTCATGGTTCACAGCCCACTTCATTGAACACTAGGCCGCACCCTTGGATGCCATTCTACAGTAATGATGCCACTCCAAAAAATTGGACTCGTGATCTATCACAATGAGCGGGATAGATACAAGGCCGTTTGCCGAGGTATAAGATTTTAGCTTGAGCCCTAACATTGTCTGAGTCCCTATCTTTTAGGCCATCAAAGAGACCAGCGCCCGGGCAATGCAATAGATAAAATGTTAGCATTTGCAGCGTAGGTAACCTCTAATGATGTTTGTACTCCACAAGCTTCGTTTGATCACGGATGGAATGAGCACAGGATATGTCATAAAACCCGAAGTCAGTAATTATAATATCTATGACAGTCGTGTCAATTGAACTGATTCGTTCAAGTTGTCAGTCATACCTCGTGCCTAAAGCGGGGATTCTATGTTAATAAGGTGCAACATTTTTCTTCTTCACGTGAAAGCGACAGCAACACAGCTAACAACAACTTAAGAATATTCAGATATAGACTTTTGAAGGAAATATGGAAAGTAGTGGTAATATGAAGTTTTACCGTCTCTTTATACGTTCTGGTACTGCCCTTAAACATCGCATTCACAAGCTTATTTCACATTTTTTTCTTGAAATGATACTTTCTACAAGTTACAGTGGTGTTCTATATGTCCTACATATTTCGATTTGTTCTATAACTGAAACGACCAATTACGTGCAGCTCATTCTGATACTACGGTTACAAGGATGCTCGTGGGAAACAAATGCGACTTGGAGAACATAAGGGCTGTGAGCATAGAAGAAGGCAAAAGCCTGGCAGAATCTGAAGGAATGTTCTTCATGGAGACATCTGCCCTCGATTCAACAAACGTAAACCAGGCTTTCGAGATTGTGATTCGAGAGATCTATAATAGTGTTAGCAGAAAGGTTTTGAATTCTGACTCGTATAAAGCGGAATTATCTGTCAACAGAGTTAGCCTGGTCAATGATGGTACCGATGGATCGAAAAAAAATAAGGGCTATTCTTGTTGTTCTAGGTGATTTATGTTGTCCTCTTTTTTTTGTTACCCTAAAGTTTACAAGAACAGTTATATGAATGGTTCATTAAATTATTTTTCTTGGTCTTACTGTTTATTGATTTGTTAATGGTCAGAAGATATTTGTATTCTAAATGGCAGCTGAAATGAAAAATGTTTCTTTTCTCCAATGTAAATCTGTATGTCGTGTTTGCTTTATGCATTTATCATTCTTGATTGTTTAATTGTTGCGAGTATTGCGGAGTTCTTAATCAGAGCTCTTGAGTTTGAATATTGAGTGTGGACGCGAATGATTTAGTTTGGCCTTACTCTCATCATGGGGCTTCCGGACGCGAATGATTTAGTCGGGCTTCAATGTTCTTGAGTTCGAATATTGAGTGTGGACTCGACTTGTTAGGGAGCGGTTTACTCTCAATGTGGGACTTCCCGATGCGAATGATTTAGTCAGGCCTTATTCTCAATGTGGGACTTCCCGATGCGAATGATTTAGTCTGCCTTACTCTCAACATGGGAATTCCGGACGCGAATGATTTAGTCGGGCCTTAATGCAGGTTCTTGAGTTCGAATATGGACTGTGGAATCGCCTTGTTAGGGAGCGGTTTACTCTCTCAACGTGGTGCGAATTATTTAGTCGGGCCTTACTGTCAACGTGGGACTTCCCGATGCGAATGATTTAGTCGGGCCTTAATACAAGTTCTTGAGTTCAAATATGGAGTGTGGAATCGCCTTGTTAGGGTGCGGTTTACTCTCAACGTGGCACGAATTATTTAGTCGGGCCTTAATGCAGGTTCTTAAGTTCAATTGAGTTCGAATATCGAGTGTGGAATTACCTTGTTAGAGAGCGGTTTACTCTCAGCTAGTACTTTCCGACATGAATGATTTGGTCGGGCCTTAATGTAGGCATCGAACACTAGATGAGAAGTCAAAAGAAATTGTTTGGTTTTCGGCGAATGCTTATTATAAGATGCATTAGTGATGCAACTCAATTTTTAGATGAGTTGAATTAAGAAAATCAAAATAGGTTGAGTTAGTAAATTGGCGAATCGATAATTCATTCAAATTTGAATACATTAGATGAGTTATATTTTCATGAACTAAGTTAGCCGCGCGTAACCAAAACTAAAATATTCTAGAAGAACAAGACATGTATATCAACAAACTCTGTGCATATCAACATCTTCTAGAAACTAAGCAAACATCTTTTTCTCACCAAAATTGTTTAAAATGATTCCATTCATCCTCACCAACACTCTTAGTTCTAGAAACATTATGAGATATTCCCATAGTTCAAACTGTCAAATAAAAAAGTTACTGCAAACAAGAAACTCCCCACCAGCATTCTTGTTCTAGAACATTATGTGATGTTTTTATTTTTATAACTGTGATGTCGGGGCCAGTTTGCATGCACCTTGACTAAATTCACGGGATACCTGCCACCTCCCACCAACAACAAGTACCAGGTAACTCTGTCCATCAAGGCTAGAACAACATTATGTGATGTTTTGCAGTATTTCAAAGTTGACAACAAAAGAATTTACTCCAAGCATATTATCAAAAGTTGTGATGCTTGAATGGGCTGTTTTCGGGCCAATTCGGTGGGTGTAGCCCATGGTTCTTGGGGTGGGCCCGGGTCCGGTGCCGTATTTGGGCGAAAATTGACCGGCGGCCCCTCAACGAGCTGTGGAGCGGCTCAAGGTGGACCGGCGGGGTCGGTGGGGCCATTTTGGTGGTCAAACGGGTGAAATGGCACGAACAGACCGTTTTCGGGCCAATTTGGTGGGTGTAGCCTATGGTTTTCGAGGTGGACCTAGGGTCCGGCATTGTATCTGTGTGAAAATCGACTAACGGCGCCCCGATGGGCTGTGGAGTGACTCTGGGTGGTCCAGCGGGGTCGATGGAGCCATCTTGGTGGTCAAACGGGCAAAACGGTACGAACCAACTGTTTTCAAGCTAATTCGATAGGTGTTAGCGCACGGTTCTCGAGGTGTGCCCGGGGCCGGGTGCTGTATCTGGGCAAAAATCGACCGGCGATTAGAAGTCTCGAGTTCAAGCTTAGTGTATGAAGTCGTATTCGATATTGAATTTCTAAATTAATCGAGCTTCAAAATAAATACCGAACCCCAATGAAGAAATAAAAGAAAGAAACCAAACTTACAACAAAGTATCTTACCCCACCACCACCACTATATCCATATCCAAGAGATTATCATAGTCCATAAATTCAGAATCAATATACACTATAAGAAAAAGAAACAACAATCAACTTTTTGATCATGACCTATCAACATTAAAGGGAGAATAACATTTTAATCCCTCAATTATTGATAAATATTAGAATAAATAACAATAACTTGATAAACTGAGCCATTATTTCTTTACTAGGGATATATTTATGAAATAATTAAAAAAAAAAAAAAAACATAAAAAAGATGCATTTTGTGGCTTATAGTCTATGTTGCTCGTACTCTCCTGACATGTTGTTGCACCTACGTTGAATCCTCGAAAGATACACAACTTTTGAAGGATCCAACACACACATCTATCTGCATTTTTAAAGATTCCGAGCAACATAGCTTACAGTAATTATTATTTCGGCTCCATTTCTTCAGTATCCGGATCTCCAGTATCGAGCATTCTCAAAACCATTCTTGCAGTATTGATAATCCTCGAAAGTTTGATCAATTTCGTCTTGTGAGTTCATCACGAAAGGACCATGTTGAACCACAGGTTCGTTAAGAGGTTGTCCACCTAACAGAACAAATCTCAATGGCTTAGACGACTTGTTCCACACGCTAAGTCCTTCTCCGGGGCCTAAAACCAAGCAATGGTGAGCTGATACCGGACCTGAATTTGTAATACCGAAGACACCTTCTCCTTCGATTATATACACGAACGCATTCCAAGACTCTGGGATGGCTTGATGATGGTAAGATGTTGGTTGTAGGGTGAAATCGAGGTACATTGTAGGCGTTCGTGTGTAAACTGGAGATTGGACTCCCATCGCTTCACCTGCTATAATTTTTACTTTAACCCCGTTGTTCTCTGCTCGTGGTATGTCCTCGTCCAGCAGTTCTTGATACCTTGGCTCAATCCTGCAGTTGTATTTTCAACTTAGTGATACACAGAGCAGGGTGAAACTAGAACGATTTAAAATTTATGTTGCTCGGATGCTCCAAAAGCTAAGCATTTTTCTGGAGGATCCAACACAGACATGGTAGCATTTCTGGAGGATCTGAGCAACATAGTTTAGAATTTATATTTCAATAGTTTTCGAGTATAGTTATTAAGAAGGCAAAAGAGGTACTATATCGACCATGTAAACGCCACAAAGTTTTCACTTTTCGGAATATAAATTTGACTTGGGACATTATAGGTTCGGGCTAATTCAAACTGAGCTGAACAAGCTGCAAAATCGATTTTTCGAAAGACTATTGGGACATGTTTAGAGATGATATACATAAATTTAAAAATAAGTCTAGATGTCACATTTGGGACAAATAGTTCTTGATTTCAAGAACATAAAAGGGCAGCCCGGTGCACTAAAGCTACCGCTATGCGCGGCGTCAGGGCCCACCACAAGGGTATATTGTACACAGCCTTACCTTGTATTTCTGCGAACATGATTTCATAAAATGTCCAAAATCTTTGAGAATTTAGTCAAAGTGAAGTGCAATAAATTGGTGGTGTGTAAAGTATCTATATGGGGTCGAGTCAAAAGTTGTGTTGCTCAGACTCTTTAAAAATGCCAACGGGTGCGTGTCAGATCGTCCAACAGTAGTGCATCTTTCAAAGAGTTCGAGCGACATAGGTCAAAAGGAATTATAAGACCGAAAGTTTCCTATAGTTGTAAGTTTACAATGGACAGTAGAAAAGAGAAGACAACCAGAGCAAATAACTAACATTTTGTCCTTAGACGAGAGATTTATCCAAAGTTGCAACCCTTTTTGACTGCCTTCTCCGGCAGGCATTTCGGAGTGAATTATACCTCTTCCTGCTGTCATCCACTACAATATCATTCAAAACAAGAAAGGTATATCAGCAATCAGAATTTCTCTTTTGTTCATGTAAGCTATGTTGCTCGGACTCTTCAAGTATACTGTCGGATGTCTGTCGAATCCACCAAAAGTTAGGCTTTTTTGGAGGGTCCGAGCAACATAGATTGTGAGTGAAAACGTAAAAGAGCTGAAAATGCTATACCTGCACATCACCGGTATTGATTGTACCCTTGTGACCAGCAAAATCTTGATGAGTAAACGCTCCCTAAGCAAATGAAAACACAACATCAGCATCATCAATGTCCTGAGTGCTCGTTTTACTTTTGAAATTATGAGTTCAGAGTTGGATGTTTGTTAAAATTTTAGTAATTTAACAGGTATATTTACGTTCTACAACAACAACAAACCCAGTGTATCACCACAAAGTGGGGTCTGGGGAGGGTAAAATGTACACAGTCCATACCGCTACCTCCAAAGAAGTAGAGAGGCTGTTTCCGATAGACCAACAGCTCAAGATAAATATTGGGCTGAAGTAAACACTACATCCGCTTCTATATGATTCAGCGGATTCAACGGGGTATGCCATTTGGCGCTTTGCTCTTCTCTAATACTTCGTTGGATAGTTCGCATCCCAAGACCACGGAGCCATCATTATGGAGAGGTTAAAGAGCACCCAACACAAAGCGACCTTTCATTCCCTTGTTTCATCATGGCACACCCCACCACCGCCTGCTCAAGGGGACAAGAAAACGCCTTCCGTTTTCCACCTTTCGTCGGCCCTCTCAAGTACTATTCGATTGAATTACGCAACAAATTTATTTTTACCTCTAGCATGTAAGTTACTGTCTCGAAACCTCTGTGTGGATGATCAGGAAAACCAGCAGGGGCAGAAACTGAAACAATAAAACAGTACTATTTCAACTTCATTTGTCTCAAAAAAAAACAAGTTAACAAACAACATATTCTACTACTATTTTACTGTCGGGTGCGTGTCAGATCCTCCAAAAGCTATGATTTTCGGAGAATCCAACACGGATGCCACAACATTTTTCGAGTGTCCGAAGAACATAAACTCAAAATACCTGAAAATTCATCCAAGATCAGGAAAGGATCAAGATTCCTCAATTCATGCCTGCAAGATCAAAGAAGGGGACAAGGTTTAATCATGAATTTAAAACCGTTAACTTGGACTGTGTAGCTCGGACCATCCTAAAGGCACCCACGGGCTATATGGGTCCGGCTCCCCCCCACCGGAAGGGCCCCAGTGCGTGCTAGCCGCACGAACCGGGGAAAACACCGAGGGAAAGCTAAAGCCACCAAGGCAACTATATATATATATATATAAAGTGCGACACATGCACACGACCATCATGACCCCCACGCCGGCAAACGTGGTTTCCAGTATCGGTCCCCCAGGACCTCCACCTTCTCACAGTGTCCTGCCAATTTTTGGGCACGTCAACTAATTCCACGGCACACCTGTCACCTCCCACTAATATCACGCATCAGGTACTTTATCAACCAAGACTAGAAAAGATGGGATGACCCCACATAAAAACTTCAGTCTTTTTTTCTTTTTATGATAATCGTAGTATCGGGGCCATTTTTGGACACCTCAACTAATTCCACGAGATACCTATCACCTCCCACTAATATCACGTAACTCTATCCAGCAATACTAGAAAAGACAAGAAGAACTCACATAAAAACAGAAACTTTACAACATGGAAATCAAGAAAACACATCTAAATCAAACTTTCAAAACACAAATTTCTCTTAAATGAACTTATATTACTATCCAAATAAGAAAAAAAAATGAAAAATACCCAAACAACAAAAAACTTATAAAAAATAAAATCCCAAAATTTAATACCTTCCAATGCTTCTTCTAACAACAGCACCATTCCCTTCACTTTGAGGTTTAGCTAAAACTTTCTTAATTACCAATCTTGGATTATCAAAACAAGAATCATATTCATTTGATTCAGACATAATAATATTTTTTCTAATAAAAAAAGAAATTGGCTTTCTTGATATTTTTGTATTTCTAACAAATGGTATACAATTCACTAAAAATTGTCCAAAAATAGCTCTCATAGAACCAATTCTTGAATTTATTTATTTTTTTGTGTATTTTTTTGTAAACTATCTTCCTCTATTTATATGAAAATTTTTACAATGTTCAGATTGAGGGAACTCTGTAAGTTGAATGTTGAAAAAGACAGCTAGTTTTTTTTTAATTATTATTTTATATTTAATTTGGATTATAGTAAGATGATATACAAACATGATGATTTCATGCTTTTGTCATCATGATGAATGTGTTTTTCCTATGTGTGAAAAGGCATTTTGGAAGTCAAATGTATTTGGGTGAAATTACTAAATTAGGAAAAAGAAAATTGAACATATTCGATGTACGAAAGCTCTCGTTATGCACGAGATTCGGAAGTATCGAATCATAAAGATTATTATATATAGCTTTACCTTGCATTTTTGTAGGGAGGGGCGCAACCAACCTTTTACTATGGGTTCATTCAAATCTCCTTCGACGAAAAATTATATTATTAATATATGATTAAAATAATTTGTAGGTATATATATAATAGATGTTGAACCTCCTTTGATTAATTTTTTCTTCAAATTTTGAACCCCCAACAAAAATTAGTTTTTTCTTCAAATTTTGAACCCCCAGCAAAAATCCTATCTCCGACTCTGTTTGCAGGAGACTGTTTCCACTGCTTGAACTCGTGACCTCCAAGTGATCACATGACAGTAACTTTATCGGTTACTCCAATGCTTTCCTTCGAATTATTAAATTAGGAAAAAATGTTTTTGAAAGAAAATATTAGTAAGAAATCCTTTTAAAAAAATATTTTAGAACTTTGAATTAAACAACTCAAACTGTAAATTAATAATTAATGTTTTAACAATAACATCCAAGTTAATATATTACAAATAAATGATCAACATCTTATTAACTAGAATGAATGTTTTATTGATAATCATATTATATGTGAAATTAAAGGTCGTGTGTCTTTTATAAATATTACACCAGAAACAATCAATATACAACAACAAAAAAATAACTTTAAATTATTATAATATTATTTTATGTGTATATTTATATATGATTTAAGACTTCTGTAATAAACAAAAAACTGATTTATGTAATAACCCAAATATTACAAACAAATTGCTGACAGAGAAGATAACTGTAAAAACCAAAGAAGGGACACTACAGTCTGTACTTTATAGATAACCAACACTATCCACTTGTTGGCCCTTGTAACACAGAGTTTCAAATGCTGCTATTTCACCATTGTCTCTCACTTCACACAAACACTTTGCATAATCCTTCTATCTATTCTATCTCTCTTTCTGCTTGTATTTTTGAGAGATGGGATTCATTCATGAACACAAGAAGAAGAAGAAAAATTTGTTTGGTTGAAGCAGTAGAAAAAGATTCAGAATTTGAAATTGATGCAGATAAGGCCCGTGAAGCGTTGAGAAAGCTTGATGAACAGCTTCAATCCCTTTCTCAGAAACAAATTGATCCTCCTAAGATTAGGGGTAATCCACTTCCCTCTATCTGCTTAAAAATTGTTTGTATTGTTTGTAGGAGTAATCTACTTCCCTCTATCTGCTTAAAAATTGTTTGTATTGTTTGTAGGAGTAATCTACTTCCTCTTAAAAATTGTTTGTATTGTTTGTAGCCAGAGTGTATCGATATGAATCTCAATTTTGTGGTGCATATAGGGATGAGCATGATAAGATTTTGAAATTTTTACAGAGAATATGTGCAAGCATATATAGTAATTCGTTATTCATGAATTTGTTAACTTCAACTAAAATTTTGTGAAAATTTGTGCAAGCATAACAGTAAAAAAAAAATAATCTCGGCATGACTAATCCTATCATAACTTATCCCAACACAATTTATTCAACATAATTAATCGAGTATAATTGGTCTTCAAACTAAGAATTCTTATGACAATAATATGCCAGATTCAAACAAGGGAAATAGCTTTAACTAAGTGTCAGATGCATAAGCCATACATGGATTAAATCTACCAGCAAATTGAAGCTAATTTTTTTTGCCCATAAAAGTTAAATGGCCGTGTAAAGGAATAGGTTAAATTAAATAGGGTTTATGGGTTTAGTCAACGGGTAGATCATTTATTTACGGGATCCGAGTTGTTGGATTGGTCTTTTATTAAATCTATCTAATAGAAAAAACCTAAATGGCTATCTATTGGAATTGTCAAATTAATGGCTATATTAGTGGAAATATTTTAGGCGAGCTGACATTTATGTCCTCCCTTAAAAATATTACTCCCTCCATCGCATGTTACTCGTCTCAAATTTCATAATTTAATTTTTCATTTTATTGTTATTTTCATTACATATACTATAATAAAATAATCATGTTAGTAATTTTTTTTTTTTTGATAAACATATAAATTTGAATCTAAAAATACTTCAATAGACAGCTATGATTCCGTAACATAAAAGAAGAGAAACAGGGTTGCAACCTGATGTATATGTTAACTAAAGAGAAGTTCCTTTGTTCCTAAATAAATTCTATCAATCTTACATTTTTTTTGTCTTCTCTGTGCAGTTTCCTTGAGCTAATGCCTTACCTGTTTTTCTTTTTTCGTGTATGTTGATGATTTCACCTCATTCCAAAAGGCTACTTATTTGTTGGCATTTTGCACTTACCTTTCTTTGTTCTCTGTTCTCGTTTGTTCTTCTTTTGACTGTCTTGCCATGTCATTTCAATTTTCAATACAAGATTTCTAGCCTCTTCCCAAGGATTTTCCAAGAACACCCTCAACTCCTTTAATCTTTGTCTTTTTAAGCTGATTGTTCAGACTGGCATTGAGATGTTTTTACTTTCTTCCATACTTCATATCAACAACTGAAACTTGTCTGGTATTTTTGTCCATTCTGGTCAACAATCATCTAAGTGGACTCTTTTCATCCATCAAAGCTGGAAATGTAGTCTCAAAACTTTTCATCTTTGCTTTTCATCAAAATGTTACTAATAAACAGATTTTAGAATGAAGTGCAAGAGTACCTTTTGTAGCTGAAAAATCTCATAAGATGGTGTTTTATTTTATCAATTTGAGATCCAACAATAGAAACAGAAATAAAAGTGTATTTTATTAATGACATATTATGAAGTCACTCTTCTTGATATCTTTATCAAATTATCATCATGTAGTAGCAAATGAATGGAGAAACAGAATGGACCTGTAGTCCAGTCCAATGTTGTGTTTCATGGTGTATTGTAAACACACACCATGGTCAAGTTTAAAACAATAATGGGGTACAAAATAGAAAGAAGGGTCCTGCCTAAAAATGCTTGTTAATTCTTTAACTGAATAATTTTGATTAGAGAAAAAGCAGTAATTGCCCTTTCCATTAACATGTTATTCCTTGCATGGTTATGTGGGTTCTCTATCTCATAACCATTCAATCAGTAGACGGATACGCAGTTCTTAAGTCATCTCCTGTCACGGCAAAAGGTTTAGTTTCGTATCTGTTGAACAATCTCTGCGTCAATCAAAATTTAATTACTACTTGGAAGAGTGGCGGGGTTGGTTTTTATAGCACTTTGGGACTCTATACATCTGAAAATGCTAATGCACAATGACCAAGAATCCTTCTTCAAATGGAACCACTGAAATAGAAACCTTAATAAAAGGTAAGCACATGAATAGCCTTAGTTTCTCATATAATGGGAAAGAAGAAATATAGATATAGAAAGTAAAAAGTAGTCTTGCTTCAACTCGAGATATGAGGTTCATTCTACCTGTTTGCGCATGTAGCTTGTTGGCACACACAGATGGGATTTACGTTGATAAATGTTTCTTGAAACACTTGTAGCTACTGAAGTGACCCGTGCTAGCCGCGAAGTGACTGAGTCTACTAATGATCTTGAAGGATCCTTTTTGACTACCTTAGCCTTCGGTCTGTTACTCTTCACTATTTTCTACAATATACTCTTCAGTACTGTAATCAAACCTGCAATTGATGGACCAGAAACAGTTGCAGAAGTAGATTTATATGCTTCAAACTCTTGAAACAGCAATGGTACAACAGTTGTAATTGATACATGGAGCTTATACTGAGCTGTGAAGTGACATTGTGTTGACGTAAAAAGGTTGAAGCAACTGTATAATGCTATTTCAGAGTAAGTCATACCTGCTTTGCATCTCATGCACAATATCGGCTAATGATGTACACCTCAAGAGACTGAAAACTGAGGCTGTAACTACTTTTGCACTTTGGTTTCTGGTCACCAGCTCAACATCTTTCTACCTTGCATGTAAAAATTTTACATTCTGTTGCTCACCTGTGCTGTAATTTGAGTATGTGAAGAAAAGATGGCAATGAATATTATCTTTAATAACAAGGGTGTGGTCTTATTATGTTGTGATAGAAGGTGTCAACGAGTGATCAGAACGGCTGATCACGCCCAACCATGTCCTATAAAGGGACTAATCTTGCATTGCAAATATAATCCAGATTTGAATTTGGGGAAAAAAAACCTTAATTGAGGATGCAGAGAAAAAAAAGCAAATCTCTGCCATTTTTTTTAAGGAGTCGTTTGGTTGGTGGGATAAAGGATAACAAACAAACAACCTTGAAATATCCTGCGGAAAATTTATCTCCCTACTAGGCTACTAGCTCTGCTATGAGAGATCATAGCTGTTACAGGGACCAGTAAGTGCTAACTGGGAGGGAAAACTAAAGATTAGGACACGTGATAGTTCTATCCTCTATACAATTCTTGATAGCAAACTGGTTTTTACGAGCTTTATGGTACTAGTCCAGTCCAGAGGCGGATCTAGAATTTTAAATTTGTGGGTTTTCAATGCCACTAAGTTATCCCTTAGTTTAGTTATGAGTTCCCATCTATTAATATTTATAACTTTTGGCGAATTTTCAATGTAATATTAAGCCTTACGGTAGCGGGTCACTGGCTACTACACATCAATTCAAATAATACTAAAGAGCAAATATGAGATAAGAACTTAGTTCATTCAAAACTCATTTTTGTTGAAATTTGATTTAGTTAATAATATATAGTGCAAAATCTAATTTAAATGCTACGTACAAACCTGTGGTCAAAGTAAATATAGATTAGTGGGATTCAAACTCAAAATACTTCATTGTGATGCTCCAATGCATGTGCCATTAGTTTTTACCCATTGTTAACAAGTTTTAGG
>NC_061113.1:660712-673008 GCF_002878395.1 Capsicum annuum | reverse complement strand
TTTTTTTTTTTTTAATTTATTATTATTTTATTTAAATTGAAAAATTAATTTTAGAAAAAAAAATCGTAATCGATTTTTTATAAATAAATTTATTAATTTAATAAAAAACCGACCATAATGTATATATCTTTTGGGTACATGTCTCTACCCAAAATAGATGCGTTCTACCCTATTTAATATTCCTTCCATCCAAATGTGGGGTTTGCTTCAAAATTTTGAATATTTTGAATAATGGTTTAGACTAATTTTTTTTTCCAATACTTTGCAAAAAAAAAGATATTTTTCGGTTACATATCAAGAATGAAAAGCTGCCAAAAGTAATAGACAAATAAAAATAAATGTTTCAATTTTTTATCATATAGCAAGCACACACTTGCTAGAAAAATATGAATATCTCAAAATGAAGTGTCATTCATTGAACTTGTAAAGAGAAATAGTATATACCTAGTTACACATTACTATTAAATATATTCTTTGGTTTGACATATTTGAAAAAATGTCAAAACTCATGTGAGAAATAATTTATAAAAATAAAAGTTGCATGTAAAATATATAAGTCTTTTGAGCTTGAAAAAAGTCTAAAGTAACACTAACCAGAACACATGTCTAGATATATTCTTGTGAATTTCTAATATTGGACTCTAATAATTATCGTTATTTAATTAGTATAACGTTCTAAATATCTCACCAATATTTATACATTCATTTCTAAAAAAAAAAAAAACACCAACTCAAAAAAAAAAAAAAAAACGCCCTATATTTTTGTAGTTTATTATTATGTGATATCTCAAGTGTTTCAAAAGTGAAAAGTGCATTATCCATTCATAAATCATAGTGCCTTTTGTGGGTAAAGTTTCTAGAAGCAAATCTTCAATTGCACTTTTTATTTATAATATATTTATAATATATTGTATAGTGCATATTGCATTTGGATTAGTTGACTAAACTTTAGGCCTAATAAGCCCCTTAAGTACTCTTTTTTCACTTAGTTACCTACATTGTTCCATTTTGACACCTCAAGTGGTTTTTAAGTGTGCCACTTTAACATCTTTTGCTGAATCGGCAAAAATATATCTTGTGTGTGTATTATACGTGCCTGCTGATGTAGAAAATGACAAATAATATACTGACAAGTGTCTTCTTTTAAAAAAAAATCAATAATTATTAAAAAAAAAAAACAATAATCACCCCTCCCCCACCCCAATGCCCCCACCCCCACCCCCCACCTCCCTGTTTAATTTTAACAAGGAAGTCATTGATGAACCTTCACTAAAGACACATAACATACCGCAAATAATACCATTAATAACACCAAATAAAATCATTAATCTTTTCAAGCAAATAATAACACCATTAACATCAATTAACATCATCTTCATTTTAAGAAACAAAAATTGGTTAAAATCAACACAAGAAAAAATTAAGCATTGGTTAAAATCAACACAAGAAAAAATTAAGCATTCTTATTTCTTGATTTAATCATTCTTATTTTTTGATTTCTTCTTTCTTAAAAGAGTAAGATTCTTGATTTAACCATTTTAGCATTAGGATGTGTTAAGGAAAAAAATTGTGGTAAGTTAATGGATTGAAAGAAGAAGGTGAAGAAAAGAGAAGAAATATGAAAAATACAAAAATGCCATTGAAAAATTATAAAAATGCCACTGAAAAATTACGAAAATGCCATTCAAAATTACAAAAATGCCACTCAAATGCGCCTTCAATGCGTGTGTCACACGCACCTTGCCAACTCAGCAAATGGTGTCAAAATGGCACACTTAAAGACCACTTGAGGTGTCAAAATGGAACAATATCCACTTGAGATGCCTAATTGAAAAAAGAGGCGCACTTAAAGGGGGATGCGTATGTATTAGGCCTAAACGTTATGTGCATGGGTATATATATAGTGTAATATACTTTGGGGAATCTGGGATAGTGCTTTTTCACCTTTTTTTTCCCTTTATTCATTGTATATTGCTTTTTTTTAATAGTGAATTCAGAATTTTGAGTTATAATATTTTCTCTAAACGATATATATAATTTGAGTCAAATTTATTGAGTTATGCCGCATCATAATTATAATGATTTCGTTCGTATTTTCTTGTAATAGGATAGGTAAAAAAAATATTTATTCAATTTTATAAAGAAAAAATATACGAAAACTATTTGTACTTAGGCGAAATTGACAGTTACGCATTATTTTTTATCGTATTTAACTGGCATATATTTGCCCCTTATCAAACATTTTTTCTTACGCGCTTAATGTGCGTGCACGTAGTGGTCCAACTATCAAATATATGTCAATTAAATATGGTAAAAAATAGTCTAGGCGGATCATAGAATCCTCGTAAAGTTCAGAATACGTAACTACAAATTTCATTAAAATATAAATATTTTTTCACCTTTTTCCTGTTTTATAATGTTAATTTTATTTTGATTAATTGATAAATTATTCATATTCCAACAATCATATTAGTTTAACTAATTTATTCTTTGCAATAAATTTTGTATATGAAAAATAGTAAATAATAGGTGAAGTTACAAAACAAATATAAGTTTATTTTTTATTATTAAAACTGAAAATATAAAGTCAGAAAAGTACAAAATCAGTTATTGAGACATGACTATGTAATGACAACAACAATGACAGTACCACATGACATTATGCTTACAATATGCACAATCACTTTTATTAAAATAAAATAAATTGCCCTGTAAAGTGTTCAATTGTTACATTACTATTTTATTTGAGATTTAAAGGAAAAAGAAAATGGAGAAAATTATCTTTAATTAAATGTGTTGGAGTTTGTGATCCGAATTTTGTTGATCCGACCCTAAAAAGTTCGCGGTGCAACTCATATGTTGTGATTTTTAATGGGGTTTTTGTGATGTTAGTGTAAGGATCGGGGCGGTATGGGTCTGTATATTTTTGGGCCTAGAACTTATTTGTATGCACGTACTCCCTCTATTTAAAAAAGAATGACCTACTTTCCTTTTTAGTCCGTTTAAAAAAGAATATTCCCTTTCCCTTTTTAGCAACTTTTTAATCTTAACTTTCCACGTGACATGTTTAAGACCACAAGATTGAAAGACATTTTGGTACATTTGACATCTCTTTAATTTAAGACCACAAGATTCAAAAGTCTTATTTATTTTCTTAAACTCCGTGTTAAGTCAAACTAGGTCATTCTTTTTTAAACGGAGGGAGTATTATATAAGTGTGTTTAGTGGGCTATTTCGGGTTGTTCTCGTATACACGAAATTGAGACTATCGTTTCCACATTATACTCCTCTCATTATAGTGAATTCTTCTGCCCCTACCCATGATTTTTCTCGCAAAGGTTTCCACGTAAATCTGTGTGTTCTTGTTTTTCCCTTTTGTTTGTGGTTTGCTTATTCTGTCTGATTCATAACAAAATGTGTCAGACTCGAGTCCTACGTATAAAATCGTCTATATTAGAGAGTATTTTACCTCTAAATGTGAAACTTTTCGACGTATTTTTGAATTTATCAGATACAAATATCAAACATCAAATGAAAAACTTAAAAACGAAAAATGACTTTTATTCAAGATAAATTTACTTAGTAAATATTTTGAAAAATATGATACAATATTTATAGTTTTCTTTTCTTGTTATAAATAAATTTTCATGTATAGTGAATATCTACTTTATCATATATAGTGATTACCTACTTTATCATATATTATATGTCTATTTATGGTAAAATTGCAAACCCCAAGATCAGTTTCCCCTATAAATAAAGGGGGTTTCCTCATTGTAATACACCCAACACATCAATAGAATCCTTCAAGAAATAACAATTAGTCTCTCTGTTCTTTCTCTACTCTTTCTCTTTGTTCTTTATTGTTTTATACTCTTTCTCTTTGTTCTTTATTGTTTTATAACACGCTATCAGTACAAGACTCTGTCAAATAAGGTGAGATTATAAATCTAAAGGATTTCAAACACGAGACTCAGCCAAATTAGGTGAGATTATAAATCTAAAAGATTTCAAGGTTAGTAATTCCTTATGCTATTTGTCTTTTGCTACTAATGATATAATTATTGTTGGATTTGAGGAAAAATAATTGGTTTGGAACCATTTATGTTTTAAATTTATTCCTCAAGAACAATATTATCAAAAGAGATGAAAGAACAATATTATCAAAAGAGATGATAATATGTTGGGTTCAAATCCCATCGATTTATGCCTAAGATGTCTTTATATGGATAAGACATTGATTTTGGATCTCAATGCACCATCTTGATGATATGGATGACAATTGTGCATAATATGTTTGAAAGAAGACAAGTGATTAAATGCACGAATATACGCGTGGATGAAAATATGATAATGATCATCAAAAGTGATGATATTTTCACACGCATATTATGATCATGAAATATGTTAGAGAAAAATTCTCTCTATCATATATATGCCTCAATTTGCGTTTGTAGTAGCTATCATAATTTGATACGTTTAAGGCATGATTAGATTCCATTCCTGGGGAATGAGAAGCTTATTAATGCAAACGTGCACTTGATTGTGATGGTATAACAGCTCACCTCCGAATGAGGCAGAATAACTGAGAAGAGTTATTTCGAAATCTACTTCTAAAGTAGTAAATCTGAAATTTATTCATATAATAGTAAATCTGAAATTTACTAAAGAGAAAATTACATGTCATGGTAAACTTGGAGTTTACTAGAATAAAAGTTCATAAATTGATATGAACGATTGTGACATCTCGAAGATGCGCATATTGAATATTAAACATGTATTGAAGAACTAGAAGATTCTTCAAGAATTGTTTATGTCGCTTGTTCTCATGAAAAGTTGGTTGGACCAACTAATGTTGGGATTGAATTCCTTAAATCTGAAAAGTATAAAAAGTGAATATGGGCCCGTTCACCTGTTATGTGATCTATTAAGATGCATTGATATAAGATGATCACATGTACATTCTTTGTCAATCTGCCGTTTGACATTCATAAGGTTGCTTGCTCAATATAAATTGAGTTAAAAACATAATTTTCAGATTGTACAATCAAGATAATAAATCTTGGTGATGATGGTTTAGTATTGAATGTCTTCAACAAACAGCTAAACTATTGCTAAAGAGAACAATGCTATGTATTGGTTTGAAATATGATATATTATATACAAAAGTACCTGTATGCATCAAACCAATAAATTATGATTATTTCTTCCCTCTCAATTGGTTCAAGGTCATGAACCAACTATTCCATCTAATAGTTTTGATGTGCGGTATACGATTCATGAATATATCATTATGCACAAAGATGGATTCCTCAAAGAAGTTGGAGGATGAATGTTAGTTTTCCTAACATAAGGGGGAGATTATAAGTAGCTATGAAATATGTTAGGAATTATCATTCGATCCCCATTCAAAAGATAATTCAAGTCAAATGTCGGAAGCATCTTTTGACTCAAATTTAGTATCATATTTAAGCTACAAATGTTCCTATTTTGCGTTCTTAAAGGACAAAGTCTACGCATGCATGAAGCGTGGTAGACCAATCGGTTCTAAATGAAATAATCCTTGAAAAGGATAATGAGTAAATAATCATAATAAGAAGGTAATGTGCTCTTGAAGAGCCTACGACATAACACGCCATGAAATAACATGTCATGAAACCTTATGAGAGGTTCAGGTACCTAAAAATAATAAAGTAATGAGATCTCAAAATGTTATGTCGCATCGTGAACCGATACGAAATGACATATCATCAATATCTTTGATACAATATTGATGCAATTTGTAAAAGATTACGAGGATCCGAATTCTACGTTTATTTAAGCATGCTGACGTAGAAAAATTTATCAAGTGACTTGAAAGGATGCATTTTGGTAAGCGTAAAACTTATTTGATTTGCAGTCCAGACACTTGAAGATATCACACTTGACATATTGGATATTGTCACTTGACAATAATCTATATGAAAATCCCTAAAGGATTTAAAATGTCTGAAGCATATAAAGTTTCTTGGAAACTTGTTTATTATCCTTATAAGGGATAAATTGATGGTTTGAAAATCATTGAAACTCTTAGAGAGTTTTCAAAAGCAATAAGATTATTTGCTGAAATGCAAAACATACCGAATTGGATTGGGTCTGAAGTACCACATCTTAATCCAATTGGTGTACTAATGTATCTTGCAAATACTATAAGACCTGATATAGCATTTTCGGTTAATTTGTTAACAGATATAGTTTTGCTCTTATTAGGAGATATCGAAATGAGATCAAACACATGATTTTATTCTAAAGCTTCCAGTCTCAATCTTATTGGACATGCTGATATTGGGTACTTATTTAACCCACATAAATCTCAGTCTCAAACATACAATGTGTTCACATGTGGGGATACTGTCATATCTTGAAGATATACAAAGCAGTCTATCGTAGTCACTTCATCGAATCATGCTGAGATAGTAGCTATTCATGAAGCAAGCCGAGAATGTGTATGGTTAAGGTCCATGATACATCTCATTCGAAAAAAATGTGGTTTGAAATGTGACAATGTACCCACAGTTTTATACAGAGATAATGCATCATGCATAGCACATCTTATTGGAGGATTCATAAAAGGAGATAGAACGAAGCACACTTCATTAAAGCTTTTCTACATACATGAGCTACAAAAGAATGGTGATATTAACGTGCAACAGATTCGTCCAAGTGACAATGTGACTGATTTATTCACCAAGCCTCTTTCAATTGCAACTTTCAAGAAGATGATGCACAAGATCGGGATGCAAAGGCTCAAGGACTTTCTCATTAGGCGGAGTTAACACGTGTTGTACTCTTTTTCCCTTTCAAGGTTTTGTCCCACTGAATTTTTCTTGTAAGGTTTTTAATGAGGCAACCAAAATGCGTATTGTTAGAGATGTGTACTCATTTTCCTTCATTAGATTTTTTTTTCATTGGATTTTTTCTAGTAAGATTTTAACGAGGCACATTATCTATCAATTAGACATTCAAAGGGGAGTGTTATAAATATATTACCATGTATAGTGAATGTCTACTTTACCATATATGGTGACTACCTACTTTACCATATATTGTATGTCTATTTATGGTAAAGTTGCAAACCCCAAGGTTAGTTTTCCCCTATAAATAAAGAGGGTTTCCCTCATTGTAATACACCCAACACATCAAGAGAATCCTTCAAGAGAAATAACAATTAGTCTCTCCGTTCTCTCTCTACTCTTTCTCTTTGTTATTTATTGTTTTATACTCCTTCTCCTTGTTCTTTATTGTTTTATAATATTTCTTTCTTTTTGCCATTATTATCATTCAAAGTTTTATTCTAATAGTAGTATTATTGTATTGTAATTAAATTATGGAAGGAAGATATCTAGAAGATTTAGGTGAGATATTTCCATATTACATATTTAATATTAAATAATTTGTAAATCCTTAATTTGTGTTTATTCCTATTTAGTAGTTATTTAATACTGTATCAATTTGAATAGACAGTGAAATTCTATCTACTCAAACCTGTTCAACTATTTTCATAATATATTTTTTTAGAACAATCAATTCCTCACCTGTCAACTTGATCTAATTTAATTAATACATGAATAATTAAATTAAACCGTGCATAATTAACGTCTGTATAAATAATATTGTACAAATTTCCTCATGACTAATTCATACATTGTTAATACTTGCATAACTCTAACCAACTGTAAACGGCTCCTAATATTGTTTGCTATACTGCTGCGGTTACATTTAGAAATTTCATGTATATATATATATATTAATAAAATAATGTAATGGGAGCAAAAAAATTCACGAGTTACAGTATATTCTATCAATTACGTATTAATTAATATTGAGTTGATTGGTTTGAGCTTATTATGTAGCAATATAGGATAGTCCGATGTATTAAGCTATTATTATGTGAATGCAGGGTTCGAGGAAGAGTCGGATCACAGGGGCATGCATACCCGATGTATTAAGCTACTGTTATGTGAATGTAGGGAAAGAGCCGAACCATAAGGGTCTAATCAGAGGTGGAGCCAGCCACCTTTAGGGAGTTCGGTCGAACCCCCTTCGACGGAAAAATATACTATTTATATATGATTAAAATTATTTTTTATGTAGTTATAGTAGGTGTTGAACCCCGTTCGACGACTAAGTTTTGTTTGAATATTGAACTCCCTTAATTGAAATTCTGGCTCCGTCTCTGGGTCTAATGTATGCATAGGCTGGACCACAGGGGCATGCATGCCCGATGTATTAAGCTACTATTATGTGAATGCAAAGTTCGAGGAAGAGTCGACTACAAAGGTCTATTGCATGCATAGGTCAGACCACAGGGGCATGCATGCCCGATGTATTAAGCTACTATTATGTGAATGCAGAGTTCGAGGAAGAGTTGGACCACAAAAGGTCTATTGTATGCATAGGCCAGACCACGGGGGCATGCATGCCCGATGTATTAAGCTAGCTACTGTTATGTGAATGCATGGTTCAAAGAAGAGTCGGACCACAAAGGTCTATTGCATGCATAGGCCAAACCACAGGGGCATGCATGCCCGATGTATTAAGCTACTTTTATGTGAATGCATGGTTCGAAGAAGAGTCGAACCATATGGGTCTATTGCATGCATAAGATGGACCAAAGGGCATGCATGCCCAATGTATTAAGCTACTATTATGTGAATGCATGGTTCGAAGAAGAGCCAAACCACAAGGGTTTGTTGCATGTATAGGTCGGACCAGGGCATGCATGTGTCTTGATTTACTTACATTTCTATAAAATTTTAATGTATTTTTACAAATCGAACCCATGACCTCCTGCTTACATTGATACAAATGTACTAATCACGCCAAGGCTTCTTTTCATCATGTAGCAATGTAACATTTTTAATAGAAGATAATGAAAGAAAGTAAAACTTCCAAATTATTTAAGTCTAATATAGACTTAGTTTTTCTCTTAACAAACATAACCTTTGTGCACTTAATTAATTTTCCAGCTTTCAATATAAATTAATAATTTTGAGTGCTTAAAAATAAATAATATAATGGAAAGCTGAAAATATTATAGTATTAATTTCAGGATTTGTATTGGACCTAGCCTTTTGACTTTATATTAATTTCTTAGTCAAATTTTAAAATTTGCATCAATATTTTTCCCTAATCATTTCATTGTACAGTAAAATGTTTAAAAAGTCTTGATGCCTTTTATATTCTATCCAATAAAATGTCAATTTACACTTTCCCTTCATAGTTACTATCGATTTATCATCACTAAAATAGATCCTTATAGTTCAATCTTTTTCGAGCTAGCCTTACATATAAATGTCACTAACAAGTTATTTAAAGGTTTTAAATTTCAAATTTAAATATTAAATATGAAAAAAATTGTTATCATATGATATTTTTTCGATTTTTTTATAGCATGAGTTCAAATTAATTATAGTACGAACATCGAATAAAAAATAAAAAAATAAAAACCAAGGTCAACTAAAAATTTTTTACTAATGACTTAAATTATCATATGTTGACTTAGTTATTATATCCTCACTTTGATGGTACCATGTGGGGAGGATTATATTCCATAAGTTTAGTGCATTTTTATTTTTTTTAAAAGTGTATCTTCCATTTTAAAAGTATATTCCATTTGTATCTTAATGGTTTGAGTATGGTATCCCACTAGAATTTTGAGAATTCTTTTTTCTAATTATTTACTATTTTTTTCACTAATTGCATTCATATTAGAATCCAATAAGAAATAAACATTGTATTAGAAAAAAAAAATGGTTAAATAGTACTATTGGATTCCTTTGATATAAAATCAAAAAAAAAGTTCTAGTTTACAAAAGTATTTTATATCATAATTCAAATTCTATACAAGTTTTTTTTTTTTTTTTTTGGATCAAAACGATAGTTATATTATACATAGATGAATGTCTATAGGGAAGTGATTTGTGGCAGAGCCACTGCACAAACACTGACAGCAATAGTAGTTGCCCCTCTACGACTAGTATTTACAGCCTGATAAGTAGAAGTATTAATAATATACAACGTCTAGGTAGATGTCATTGTCCTAGCTGTCCAATGTGATAAGCTTTCATTTTTTTCAGCGTGCAAAATATTCAAAGTGGATGGCGGAGGATTGTCCCACATTAACATAGCAGTAGTAGATATATTTAGTCTAGCCAGTGCATCCGCCAACTTATTCTGCTACCGGTAGGTCGGTGTGCTTCAGTTGTGGATTATTCTATCTACGCATCAGAAACGTGCAATGATAGAATAAAGTCGAATTATCCTCAGATGAACTATTTAGGAGTTGCACAACCTGAAAGTAGTCCACGTTGATTTCCAATGTTGTATAATAATATTGAATGACTATTTGGAGTTCGAACTTCGAAGCGTAAGACATGAAGTTCTGTTTCCAATGAGCTTGGGGTACGAACCTTACTTGCAAACCCTAATAACCGGCACATACCCGCTATAGATCTTAGATGTAACTCACTATCAAAGGTAGCATCAGTATTATTTAAATTTTAACATAACAAAGCGACACACAGGGGCATCTATTTGACATACATGGACATAAGCTGTCTAGTAGGCTTACACTTTCCTGCCACTCAGTTTGAACTCTGGCCCACATCGACGGGGCTGACACAGGAGCGGCTCTGATATCATTTTTGTCACGATCCGAGCTGGGGCCCTGGCCGCGACCGGCATCCCGAACCATGAAGGTCCAGAGAGGACAATATCACTAGTGGGTTTCGTGGTTCGGGATGCGTGACATAGTATCACGTTGCAATCGCTCTAATAGCTGTAAAGGAGATTTGAAAGGCTGGCTACGTTTTCAAAAACACATCTGTACTGTTTAGAGCAGGCTAAATCATCCATAAACTATATCCCAACAATACTTACTTTATTAGGGGTTTTAAAAGGGGTTGTTTGATGAGGTCAGGTGTAATGTTAAAGAAGTATTCTAACCAACGAGTATGTTGATGAGAGCTCCTAATATATGGCTCTAATGATCGAAAGTCGATTATCGATCAGAAGCCAAATAAAATGACAAATTTTTGATAAAAAGACCTAGCTTCCAGATCCAGATGAAAGAACCCGCCCATTTAACAACCATAACATTATCCAATTTTGAAAGATAAAATGAAAAATTATGTTGTGAAATTAAATGCCATAGTAAATAAAGGAAATGCTCTATTACCGCCTTGAATTATACGCGAAAAGGTTGAGACGCACCCGAATTTTAGGAGGGTCCTATTACCCCTAAACTAATTAAAATTGTATTTTTGATAACCTTAGTGCCTACGTGGCTCAACACACTGAAGGATCCACGTAGGCACACGTGTGTGCCACGTAGCCACTAAGGTTGTCAAAAATACAATTTTAATTAGTTGAGGGGGTAATAGGACCCTCCTAAAGTTTGGGTGTGTCTCGGCCTTTTCGCATATAGCTTAAGATGGCAATAGAGCACTTTCCGTAGTAAATATTCTAAATTTTTCTTTTATCAAATTATTCTTTTTCCTCTTGTTTCACATAGTATAAAAAGTTAGTGAAATGAAATAATTTAAATTCATATTTATCATTTTGTGATTTGTATTTATAAATGCAACAAATCATAAAATTTCACATTATGTTAATATAAGTTGGACGTGAGTGTACATATGTTGTTTTGGGCCTCGAGCTGCTATGTGATACTTGCGCGACCTTATTTTGTTGCTCAAATCTCTTTCCAAAGTTGAAAACTTTTAGAACTTAGGATCGTTTGGTTGGTAAAGAGTTATTCCGGAATTAGTTATCACGATATAATTCGGAATTAGTTATCCCACCATGTGTATGGAATAAGTAATCTCGGTACTAACTAATCATTCAAACTAAACATGAGATAAAATAATACTTCATTTTATCTCGGGACTATTTATTCCTTATACCTCACACCAAACGATCCCTTAGTGTCTGTAAAGCGGAGGAGTATTGACTCGGGGTAAAACTAAGTATATTTTACAGAATGACAATGCGTAGGGTGTGGAATTTCTAATTTTGTGCAGAATATATTTTCATCTTTTCTTTTGTGTGAATGTAGTTAAAATATTCAAGATCGGTTAGTATCGAAGCATAACCAAAAGTCCAACAAAATATGTATGGTCCGTCTTTCATTAACTTTTCTAATTTAATCCACGATCCCTTTTACAAACACGGCCTTCTCTCTCGCCCTCTTAGTGGTACCATCACATGACTTCTCTTCTTCTTTAAGCATTCGACTTCCATTCTATTTTTTTTTT
>NC_061113.1:647187-657712 GCF_002878395.1 Capsicum annuum | reverse complement strand
CTGGCCTTACTCTCATCATGGGACTTCCGGACGCGAATGATATATAGTTGGGCTTTAATGCAGGTTCTTGAGTTTGAATATTGAGTGTGGTATCACCTTGTTCGGGAGCTGTTTACTCTCAACGTGGGACTTCTCGACGCAGATGATTTAGTCAGGCCTTACTGTCATTATGGGACTTCTCGACGCGAATGATTTTGTCTGGCCTTACTCTCAACATGGGACTTCCGGATGTGAATGATTTAATTGGGCTTTAAGGTTGTATTTGTTTTTTCTAAGATTCAAAGTTCTGAATCTGAATGATTAAGGTGTCTCTAGATGCAAAAAAAAAAAAATCATTTGTGTATATAATAAAATAAAAAGTACAATTCAAATAAAAAATTAATTATATATCAGAAAAATTTGTAATTTAATACAACAAAATTATTATTTGGTTGAAAAAATATTTATATTTGTTAGTAATAGTGGAGATGGTTTATAATGGTGGTTGCAGTGACAGTGATTGATGTTAGTGATTAGTAATGTTGGTGGTAATAGTTATGATGATTATTGTAGTGACTGTTATGATGGTGGCGGCTGATAGTGGGGGTGGGTGTTGTGATGTGACGTTGCTTGATGTTAGTAGTTGGAGGTGTTGATTGTGATGGCTGAAAAATGAATGCATGATGGTTTGACAAAGTGTTGGTGCTAGTAAGAGATATTGTTAGTTGTGATAGTGGAGATGGTTGTTAGCAGAGATAAATTGTAGTGATGGTAGTGGTTGAAGTGATGGTAGAGGTGCGTTACTAGTGACACTGGTGGCGGCGACCAAAGAATGTGCGGAGATTGTGATGTATTAGTGGTAGTTAGCGGTGGTGCTAGTTGTGATAGATGAGTTGGTCTATAGTAGGGATTGACCGGTAATGGTTGATGATGGTGGTGCTATTGACGGTGGTGGTGGCGGTGAATATAATTATAATAATAGAGATGGTAGGTGTGGTAGAGATTGACAATAGTGATTGGTTGGCGGTATTTGTTGTCGATGGTGGTTGTGATGGTGGAGATGGTGGGTGGTGGTTGACAATGGTGGCGGTGGCAGAGGTGGTTAGTGGTGGTGACGGATGATTATGAATAGAGTGGCGGTGAATATTATCCAACACCAAAATACCTCTTCAGACCCATTAAGACTTGATTGTAGATTTGAATGATTGAGACCTATTCAGACCTATTAAGAGCTAAAATCTTAATAAAAAACAAATGCACTTAATGGTTTGAAGTCTGAACCATTCAGATTCAGACCTCCATTAAGTGCAAACAAATTAGCCCTAATACAGGTTCTTGAGTTGAATATTGAGTATGGAATCGCCTTGTTAGGGAGCAGTTTACTCTCAACATGGGACTTTCAGATGAGAATGATGGGCCTTTCTCTCAATGTGGGACTTCCCGATGCGAATGATTTAGTCGGGCCTTACTCTCAATGTGGGACTTCCCGACGCGAATGATTTAGTTGGGCCTTAATATAGGTTCTTGAGTTCGAATATTGTGTGGGGTTTACTCTAAATCTGAGTTAGACTTTCCGACATGAATGATTTAGTCTGGCCTTACTCTCAAAATGGGACTTCCGGACGCGAATGATTTAGTCGGACTTTAATACAGGTTCTTGAGTTCGAGTATTGAGTGTGGAATCGCCTTGTTTGGGAGCATTTTACTCTCAACGTGGGACTTCCCGACGCGAATGATTTAGTCGGGCCATACTCTCAATGTGGGGACTTCCCGGTGCGAATGATTTAATCGGGCCTTAATGCAGGTTCTTGAGTTTGAATATCGAGTGTGGAATGACCTTGTTAGGGAGTGGTTTACTCTCAACCGGGACTTTTTGATTCGAATGATTTAGTCGGGCCTTAATGTAGGTATCGGACACCAGATGAGAAATCAAAAGAAATTGTTTGCTTTTTGACAAATGCATTAGTGATGCAACTCTATTTTTAGATGAGCTGAATTAAGCAGATCAAAATAGGTTGAGTTAGTAAATTGGCGAGTCGATAATCCATTTAAATTTGGATGCATTAGACGAGTTATATTTTCATGAATTAATTTAACCGCGCCAAATCAAAACTAAATATTCTAGAAGAACAAGACAATATCAACAAACTCTGTGCATATCAACATCTTCTAGAAACTAAGTAAACATCCTTTTCTCACCAAAATTATATAAAATGATCCCATTCATCCTCACAACCACTTTTAGTTCTAGAAACATTATGAGATATTCCCATATTTCAAAATTGTCAAATAAAAAAGTTACTACAAACAAGAAACTCCCCACCAACATTCTTGTTCTAGAACATTATGTGACAGTATTTTTTATTTTTTTTTACGGAAAAGTATCAAAAATACCCCTGAACTATCTAAATAGCTTAAAAATATCCCTCGTTAGATTTTTGGTTCAAAAATACCCCCCCGTTAAATATTTGGCTCAAAAATACCCCTCCCTCTAACGGAATTCGAAAAAGGATCAAAAATACCCCTGAACTATCTAAAATGGGTCAAAAATATCCCTTTGTTAAATATTTGGCTCAAAAATACCCCTTCCCTTAACGAAATTAAATTATTTCTATTGAATTAAACCCTAACTTTAACTTTTTAACCCTAATACTTTAATTTTTTTTATATAAAAGTATTTTTTTAATTTTAAAAATAAGATAATGAAAAAAGTATTTGAATTATAATATAAATTGGTTGAGTTTGATTTGAAAAATAAACATACATTTATTCTAAAAAGGTATTTTCACTTTACATCTTTTTAATCTTTAAAGAAATTAACGAAATTAATGAAATATAAATTTGCACTTAAAGAAATTAACGAAATAAAAATTAAACGATGAACTTTATATAAATTAACGAAATAATTTAATTTCGTTAAATACCCCTCTGTTAAATATTTGGCTCAAAAATACCTCTCCCCTTAACGAAATTAAATTATTTCGATTGAGTTAAACCCTAATTTTAACTTTTTAATCCTAATACTTTAATTTTTTTACATAAAAGTATTTTTTAAATTTTAAAATAAGATAATGAAAAAAAAGTATTTGAATTATAATATAAATTGGTTGAATTTGATTAGGAAAATAAATATACATTTATTCTAAAAAGGTATTTTCACTTTATATCTTTTTAATCTTTAATGAAATTAACAAAATTAACGAAATATAAATTTTCACTTAAAGAAATTACCGAAATATAAATTAAATATTGAACTTTATATAAATTAACGAAATAATCAAAATAATTTAATTTCGTTAAATACCTCTCTGTTAAATATTTGGCTCAAAAATACCCCTCCCCTTAACGAAATTAAATTATTTCGATTGAATTAAACCCTAACTTTAAATTTTTAACCCTAATACTTTAATTTTTTTTACATAAAAATATTTTTTTAATTTTAAAAATAAGATAATGAAAACAAGTATTTGAATTATAATATAAATTGGTTGAATTTGATTTGGATAATAAACATATATTTATTCTAAAAAGGTATTTTCACTTTACATCTTTTTAATCTATAAAGAAATTAACGAAATATAAATTAACGAAATTAACGAAATATAAATTTTCACTTAAAGAAATTAACGAAATATAAATTAAATGATGAACTTTATATAAATTAACGAAATAATTTAATTTTGTTAAGGGAGGGTATTTTTGAGCCAAATATTTAACAGATGGTATTTTTGACGCATTTCAGATAGTTCAGGGGTATTTTTGATCCTTTTTCGAATTTCGTTAGAGGGAGGGGTATTTTTGAGCCAAATATTTAATGGAGGGATATTTTTTAGCCAAAATTCTAACGAAGGGCATTTTAGAGCTATTTCGAATAGTTCAGGGGTATTTTCGAGCCTTTTTCATTTTTTTTATAACCGTGGTATTCGGGCCAACTTGCGCACGCCTCAACTAAATCCACAGGATACGTGTCAACTCCCACCAGCAACAGGTACCAGGTAACTCTGTCCACCGAGGCTAGAACAACATTATGTGATATTTTGCAGTATTTCAAAGTTGACAAAAAAAGAATTTACTCCAAACATATTATCAAAAGTTGTGGTACTTGAATGGCCAGTTTTCGGGCCAATTTGGTGGGTGTAGCCCATGATTCTCGGAGTTGGCCCGTGGTCTAGTGTTGTATCAAGCGAAAATCGATCGGCCCCCCGATGGGCTGTGGAGCGGCTCTAGGTGGTTCGGCGGGGTCGGTGGAGCCATTTTGGTAGTCAAACGGGCAAAACGGTATGAACGGACCATTTTCGGGCCAATTCGGTGGGTGTTAGCCCACGGATCTCGAGGTGGGCCTGGGGTCCGATGCCGTATCTGGGAGAAAATCAATCGGCAGCCATCCGACGGGTTGTGGAGCAGCTCTGGGTGGTCCGGTGGGATCGATGGAGCCATTTTGGTGGTCAAACGGACGAAACAGCACGAACGGACCGTTTTCGGGTCAATTTGGTGGGTGTTAGCCCACAGTTCTCGAGGTGCGCCCGAAGCCAGGTGCTGGGTGAAAATCGACCGGCGATTAGAAGTCTCGGGTTCAAGCCTAATGTATAAAGTCGTATTCGATACCGAATGCGTTAACTCAACTCGAGACTTCCCAACACGACTCAGAAATAATCGAGGTCCAAAACAAATACCGAACACCAATGAAGAAACAAAAGAAAGAAACCAAACTTACATCAAAGTATCTTACCCCACCACCACCACTATATCCATATCCAAGAAGAGATTATTGATCTCTATAAGAAAAAGAAACAACGGTCAACTTTTTGATCATGACCTGTCAACATTAAAGGGAGAATAACATTTTAATCCCTCAATTATAGATAAATATTAGAATAAATAACAATAACTTGAACAATTTTCAAAGGATAAATCAACATAAACTGAACCATTATTTCTTTACTAGGGATATATTTATGAAATAAATTAAAAAAAAAAACATAAAAAAGGTGCATTTTGTGGCTTATAGTCTATGTTGCTCTTACTCTCCGAACATGTTGTTGCACCTACGTTGGATCCTCAAACGTTATACTACTTTTGAAGGATCCGACACACACACCTATCTGCATTTTCAAAGATTCCAAGCAACATAGCTTATAGTAATTATTATATCAGCTCCAATCATTTCTTCAGTATCCGGATCTCCAGTATCGAGCATTCTCAAAACCGTTCTTGCAGTATTGATAATCCTCGAAAGTTTGATCAATTTCGTCTTGTGAGTTCATCACGAAAGGACCATGTTGAACCACGGGTTCGTTGAGAGGTTGTCCACCTAACAGAACAAATCTCAATGGCTTTGAAGATTTGTTCCAGACACTAAGTCCTTCACCGGGGCCTAAAACCAAGCAATGGTGAGCTGATACTGGACCCGAATTTGGAATTCCGAAGACGCCTTCTCCTTCGATTATATACACGAACGCATTCCAAGACTCTGGGATGGCTTGATGGTAGTAAGCTGTTGGTTGTAGGGTGAAATCGAGGTACATTGTAGGCGTTCGTGTGTAAACTGGAGATTGGACTCCCATCGCTTCACCTGCTATAATTTTTACTTGAACCCCGTTGTTCTCTGCTTGTGGTATGTCCTCGTCCAGCAGTTCTTGATACCGTGGCTCGATCCTGCAGTCGGATTTTCAACTTAGTGATACAGAGAGCAGGGTAAAACTAGAACGATTTAAAATTTATTTTGCTCGGATGCTCCAAAAGTTAGGCATTTTTCTGGAAGATCCGACACAGACGTAGTAGCGTAGCATTTCTGGAGGATCTGAACAACATAGTTTAGAACTATTATTTTCAATAGTTTTCGAGTATAGTTATTAAAAAGGCAAGAGCGATCCAATATAGACCATGTAAACACCACAAACTCTTCACTTTTCGGAATGTAAATTTGACTTGGGAAATTTAGTTTCGGGCTAAATCAAACTGAGCTGAACAAGCTTCAAAATGGATTTTTCGAAAGACTATCTGGACAAGTTTAGAGATGATATACATAAATTTAAAAATAAGTCTAGATGTCATAGTTGGGATAATAGTTCTTGATTTGAAGAACATCGTGTCATAAAAATGTCCAAAATCTTTGAGAATTTAGTCAAAGCGAACGTTATGCTTAGCCAAAAAAAGGTAAAAAATAAACCAGAGAAAAGAAAGGTACTTTTGATACTGCATTTAGTATACTACAAACAAATACTCCTCCCCCTGCCCCCACTGTAAAAGTAGATATGAGCTAACATCATTTTTTTACTACTAACACTACCGTAAAGTACAATAAACTACGGTAGTAGTGTGTAAAGTATCTATAAGGGGTAGTCAGGTCAAAAGTTGTGTTGTGCGGACTCTTTAAAAATGCCAACGGGTGCGTGTCGGATTCTCCTAACAATAGTGCATCTTTGGAGGTCTGACACGAATACACCAGCACTTTCAAAGAGTTCGAGCGACATAGGTCAAAAGGAAGACGACTGGTGTAACTAACTTACATTTTGTCCTTAGAAGAAAGATTTATCCAAAGTTGCAACCCTTTTTGACTGCCTTCTCCTGCGGGCATTTCGGAGTGAATTATACCTCTTCCTGCTGTCATCCACTGCAATATCATTCAAAACAAGAAACATGTATCAGCAAACTAAACTTTTCTTTTGTTTGTGTAAGCTGTGTTGCTCGGACTCTTCAAATATACTGTCGGATGTCTGTCGAATCATCCAAAAGTTAGGCTTTTTTGGAGGGTCCTAGAAACATAGCTTGTAAGTGAAAATGTTGAAGAGCTGAATATTATATACCTGCACATCACCGGTATTGATTGTACCCTTGTGACCAGCAAAATCTTGATGAGTAAAAGCTCCCTAAGCAAATGAAAACACAACATCAGCATCATCAATGTCCTAAGTGTTCGTTTTACTTTCAAAATTATGAGTTCAGAATTCAATGTCTGTTGAAATTTTAGTAATTTAACAGGTATATTAACGTTTTTTGTCGAAAATATTGGGTTCAAATAAACACTACATCCGCTTCTATATGATTCAGCTATTTCAACGAGGTATACCATTTGGCGCTTTGCTCTTCTCTTATTCTCCATTGGATGGTTCGGATCCCAAGACAACGGAGCCATCATTATGGAGAGGTTAAAGAGCACCCAACGCAAAGCGGCCTTTCATTCCCTTGTTTCGTCATGGCACACCCCACCACCCCACCCACCGCTCGCTCGAGGGGACAAGAAAACGTCTTCCGTTTTCCGCCCTTCGTGGGCCCTTTCAAGTACTATTGGATTGAATTACGCAACAAATTCGTTTTTACCTCTAGCATGTAAGTTACTGTCTCGAAACCTCTGTGTGGATGATCAGGAAAACCAGCAGGAGCAGAAACTGAAACAATAAAACAGTACTATTTCAACTTCATTTGTCTCACAAAAAACAAGTTAACAAACAACATATTCCACTACTATTTTACTGTCAGGTGCGTGTTAGATCCTCCAAAGAATCCAACACGGATGCCGCAACATTTTTGGAGTGTCCGAAGAACATAAACTCAAAACAGTACCTGAAAATTCATCCAACATGAGGAAAGGATCAAGATTCCTCAATTCATGCCTGCAAGATCAAATTTTTAAAACAAAAACCCCCACATTCAATTAGCAACAAGATTAAAAAAAAGAAGGGGACAAGGTTTAATCATGAATTTAAAACCGTTAATCTGGACTGTGTAGCTCGGACCATCCTAAAGGCACCCATAGGCTATATGGGTCCGGCTCCCCCCACCGGAAGGGCCCCAGTGCGTGCTAGCCACACGAACCGGGGAAAACACCGAGGGAAAGCTAAAGCCACCAAGGCAACTAGCCATCCCAAATATATATATATATATATATATAAAGTGTGACACATGCACACGACCATCAAGACCCTACGCTGGCAACGTGGTTTCCAGTATCGGTCCCCCAGGACCTCCACCTTCTCACGGTGTTCGGGTCAGTTTTTGGGCACCTAAACTAATTCCACAGCACACTAATATCACGCATTAGGTAACTCTATCCACCAAGACTACGATAGACACAAAGAAATCACATAAAAACTTCAGTCTTTTTTTCTTTTTTTTGATAATCATTGTGTCAGGCCAGTTTCCGTGCACCTCGACTAATTCCCTTGGGATACGTATCACCTCCCACTAATATCACATATCACGTAACTCTATCTACCAAGACTAGAAAAGAAAAGAACTCACATAAAAACATAAACTTTACAACATGGAAACCAAGAAAACACATCAAAATCAAACTTCCAAAACACAAATTTCTCTTAAATGTACTTATATTACTATCCAAATAGAAAAAAAAAATGAAAAATACCCAAATAACAAAAAACTTATTAAAAAAAAATGAAATCCCAAAATTTAATACCTTCCAATGCTTCTTCTAACAACAGCTCCATTCCCTTCACTCTGAGGTTTAGCTAAAACTTTCTTAATTACCAATCTTGGATTATCAAAACAAGAATCATATTCATTTGATTCAGACATAATAATATTTTTTCTAATTGAAAAAGAAATTGGTTTTCTTGATAATTTTGTATTTCTAACAAATGCTGTACAATTCAGTAATAATTTTCCAAAAATAGCTCTCATAGAACCAATTCTTGAATTATTTTTTTTGTGTGTATATCTTTTGTAAACTATCTTCCTCTATTTATATGAAAAATTTTACAATGTTCAAATTGAGGGAACTCTGTAAGTTGAATATTGAAAATGACAGCTAGTTTTTTTTAATTATTATTTTATATTTAATTTGGATTATAGTAAGATGATATACAAATATGATGATTTCATGCTTTTGTCATCATGATGGATGTTTATTTCCTATGTGTGAAAAGGCATTTTGGAAGTCAAATGTATTTGGGAGAAATTACTAAATTAGGAAAAGGAAAATTGAACAGATTCGGTGTGCTAAAACTCTCGTCATGCACGAGATTCGGAAGGATCGAACTGTCAGAGTTTATTATGTACAGTCTTATCTTATATTTCTGCAAGAGGCTGTCCCACAGTTTGAATCCATGACCTCCGAGTCACAGGTTAGCAACTTTATCGGTTACTCCAAGGCTCCCTTCGAATTACTAAATTAGGAAAACGCAAATGAAATAGTCGGTTTAGTAGAGCTTCCGCAAGGTACGAAAGTCCGGAAGAATTGAATCTAGAGGTGTCAAACGGGCCGGTCCGGGCCAACCCGGAACCGGCCCTTCCATTTTAACCGGGTTGCGGTTCGGTTAAGGGCCGGGTTTGATGTTAATCGAGCCGGGCCGGACCGGTCCAAACAGTAAAAAAATTAAAACCCACCCTAACCCGGCCCACTTAACCCAACTCGGTCAAACCCACCAAAACCCGGTCAAATCCGTTTAAAAAATAAATAAAAAATCCAATATACACTATATACACTCCAATATACAATATATATTTTTAAAAAAATATATAAACAATTACACATATATGCGTACCATTCAATATATAATTATATATGACAATACGTACTACTTTAAATAAAACATATGCTATAATAGTATAATATATATATATATACACTACAATATATATATATATATACTAATTTACAAAACATATACACATGTATACGTTAAATATATACTACTTTAGAAGATATATACACATATATATGCACCATTCAATATATATGTACTACTTTAAATAAAATATATACTACAATATACATATACATATATACAACAATATGTATATATATATAGTTACATACTAATTTATAAAACATATACACCTGTATACTTTAAAGATATACGTCTATAGAAGATATATACACATATATACGCACCATTCAATATATATGTACTACTTTAAAAAAAGTATATACTACAATATATATATATACTAATTTATAAAACATAAAGTAATGTATACGTTAAATATACACGTCTATAGAAGATCTATTCACATATATACACTCTATTCTATATATATGTAATACTTTAAATCAAATATACTATAATATATACACATTACAATATATATTTGTATAGTTATATACTAATTTATGAAACATATACACATGTATACGTTAAATATACACGTCTATAGAAGATCTATTCACATATATACACTCTATTCTATGTATACGCACCATTCAATGTATATATACTACTACTTATAAAATATACTACATTATATATATATATATATATATATATATATATATATATATATTACAATATATATAGATATACTTATATACTAATTTATAAAATATATACACATGTATACATTAAATATACACTTCTATAGAAGATATATACACGTGTATACGCACCATTCAATGCATATATACTACTACTTATAAAATATACTACATTATATATACATTACAATATATATAGATATACTTATATACTAATTTATAAAACATATACACATGTATACATTAAATATACACTTCTATAGAAGATATATGCACAAATATACAAAACATATGCTACTTAATATAATAAATTAATAATATTTGGTAGTAAAT
>NC_061113.1:641232-644187 GCF_002878395.1 Capsicum annuum | reverse complement strand
CTTTCGAGGATTATCAATACTGCAAGAATGGTTTTGAGAATGCTCGATACTGGAGATCCGGATACTGAAGAAATGGAGCCGAAATAATAATTACTGTAAGCTATGTTGCTCGGAATCTTTAAAAATGCAGATAGATGTGTGTGTTGGATCCTTCAAAAGTTGTGTATCTTTCGAGGATTCAACGTAGGTGCAACAACATGTCAGGAGAGTACGAGCAACATAGACTATAAGCCACAAAATGCATCTTTTTTATGTTTTTTTTTTTTTTTTAATTATTTCATAAATATATCCCTAGTAAAGAAATAATGGCTCAGTTTATCAAGTTATTGTTATTTATTCTAATATTTATCAATAATTGAGGGATTAAAATGTTATTCTCCCTTTAATGTTGATAGGTCATGATCAAAAAGTTGATTGTTGTTTCTTTTTCTTATAGTGTATATTGATTCTGAATTTATGGACTATGATAATCTCTTGGATATGGATATAGTGGTGGTGGTGGGGTAAGATACTTTGTTGTAAGTTTGGTTTCTTTCTTTTATTTCTTCATTGGGGTTCGGTATTTATTTTGAAGCTCGATTAATTTAGAAATTCAATATCGAATACGACTTCATACACTAAGCTTGAACTCGAGACTTCTAATCGCCGGTCGATTTTTGCCCAGATACAGCACCCGGCCCCGGGCACACCTCGAGAACCGTGCGCTAACACCTATCGAATTAGCTTGAAAACAGTTGGTTCGTACCGTTTTGCCCGTTTGACCACCAAGATGGCTCCATCGACCCCGCTGGACCACCCAGAGTCACTCCACAGCCCATCGGGGCGCCGTTAGTCGATTTTCACGCAGATACAATGCCGGACCCTAGGTCCACCACGAAAACCATAGGCTACACCCACCAAATTGGCCCGAAAACGGTCTGTTCGTGCCATTTCACCCGTTTGACCACCAAAATGGCCCCACCGACCCCGCCGGTCCACCTTGAGCCGCTCCACAGCTCGTTGAGGGGCCGCCGGTCAATTTTCGCCCAAATACGGCACCGGACCCGGGCCCACCCCAAGAACCATGGGCTACACCCACCGAATTGGCCCGAAAACAGCCCATTCAAGCATCACAACTTTTGATAATATGCTTGGAGTAAATTCTTTTGTTGTCAACTTTGAAATACTGCAAAACATCACATAATGTTGTTCTAGCCTTGATGGACAGAGTTACCTGGTACTTGTTGTTGGTGGGAGGTGGCAGGTATCCCGTGAATTTAGTCAAGGTGCATACAAACTGGCCCCGACATCACAGTTATAAAAATAAAAACATCACATAATGTTCTAGAACAAGAATGCTGGTGGGGAGTTTCTTGTTTGCAGTAACTTTTTTATTTGACAGTTTGAACTATGGGAATATCTCATAATGTTTCTAGAACTAAGAGTGTTGGTGAGGATGAATGGAATCATTTTAAACAATTTTGGTGAGAAAAAGATGTTTGCTTAGTTTCTAAAAGATGTTGATATGCACAGAGTTTGTTGATATACATGTCTTGTTCTTCTAGAATATTTTAGTTTTGGTTACGCGCGGCTAAATTAGTTCATGAAAATATAACTCATCTAATGTATTCAAATTTGAATGGATTATCGATTCGCCAATTTACTAACTCAACCTATTTTGATTTTCTTAATTCAACTCATCTAAAAATTGAGTTGCATCACTAATGCATCTTATAATAAGCATTCGCCGAAAACCAAACAATTTCTTTTGACTTCTCATCTAGTGTTCGATGCCTACATTAAGGCCCGACCAAATCATTCATGTCGGAAAGTACTAGCTGAGAGTAAACCGCTCTCTAACAAGGTAATTCCACACTCGATATTCGAACTCAATTGAACTTAAGAACCTGCATTAAGGCCCAACTAAATAATTCGTGCCACGTTGAGAGTAAACCGCACCCTAACAAGGCGATTCCACACTCCATATTTGAACTCAAGAACTTGTATTAAGGCCCGACTAAATCATTCGCATCGGGAAGTCCCACGTTGACAGTAAGGCCCGATTAAATAATTCGCACCACGTTGAGAGAGTAAACCGCTCCCTAACAAGGCGATTCCACAGTCCATATTCGAACTCAAGAACCTGCATTAAGGCCCGACTAAATCATTCGCGTCCGGAATTCCCATGTTGAGAGTAAGGCAGACTAAATCATTCGCATCGGGAAGTCCCACATTGAGAATAAGGCCTGACTAAATCATTCGCATCGGGAAGTCCCACATTGAGAGTAAACCGCTCCCTAACAAGTCGAGTCCACACTCAATATTCGAACTCAAGAACATTGAAGCCCGACTAAATCATTCGCGTCCGGAAGCCCCATGATGAGAGTAAGGCCAAACTAAATCATTCGCGTCCACACTCAATATTCAAACTCAAGAGCTCTGATTAAGAACTCCGCAATACTCGCAACAATTAAACAATCAAGAATGATAAATGCATAAAGCAAACACGACATACAGATTTACATTGGAGAAAAGAAACATTTTTCATTTCAGCTGCCATTTAGAATACAAATATCAAGTTTCTGACCATTAACAAATCAATAAACAGTAAGACCAACAAAAATAATTTAATGAACCATTCATATAACTGTTCTTGTAAACTTTAGGGTAACAAAAAAAAGAGGACAACATAAATCACCTAGAACAACAAGAATAGCCCTTATTTTTTTTCGATCCATCGGTACCATCATTGACCAGGCTAACTCTGTTGACAGATAATTCCGCTTTATACGAGTCAGAATTCAAAACCTTTCTGCTAACACTATTATAGATCTCTCGAATCACAATCTCGAAAGCCTGGTTTACGTTTGTTGAATCGAGGGCAGATGTCTCCATGAAGAACATTCCTTCAGATTCTGCCAGGCTTTTGCCTTCTTCTATGCTCACAGCCCTTATGTTCTCCAAGTCGCATTTGTT
>NC_061113.1:610358-638232 GCF_002878395.1 Capsicum annuum | reverse complement strand
AATAATATATTAGAAGTAAGTTTTTAATTTAAAGTAGAAAACTAGAAATTCAATTTAAAATTTTAAATCGTTAAATAAAAAAAAATAAAAAACAAGGACTAAGGAGTGAATGAATTTGGGGAATTTTATTGATTACAAAATGATCCAAAATTTATAATTTACATGAATGAAAAATCTATAAATTATGCATCATTTTTTCCAACTCATTCATGCTAATATTAATGGGAACTTGCATAGGATAGTTGAAGTCAACGGGGGCAAAACCATGCATTGGACTTGATTCTGCTGAGTTCTCCTGTGCAGTCATAATTTCTTCAAGTTTCAGCTCGTCGCTCGGCTCCGGTTCCATTCCTTGGTTTCTTCTTTCCACTCTAATCCAATCTCTGAGGCAAACTAGAACATTCATTGCATTGCTTCCCAATGAGTGTCGGTTGTCTCCAAACTGCTGTCGTCCCTGACTAAAGGCGCTTTTTGATGCAACGGTTGACATTGGAACATTCAAGATATCTCTAGCTAATCTTGAAAGCACAGGATATTGTGTTTCATTACTCCTCCACCAATCCAACGTGTTGATCCGTCGTCTGCGATCCTCTGGTGCCGTCCGAAGATAATATTTTAGCTCTTCCCGATAAGTTGATGTGTAAGTTCCTCATCAACACTGTTCCAACAATTTAAATCATAAAACGAATTAGAAAAACCACTATGTGCCGGCCTTTTAGAAGATGATGGCTCCTCGGGAGGATGAGGAGCGACAATTGGAGTGATATTTATAGGTACGGCTAAATCAAATAAATCAGCGTAGTGATTATATAATTTTTCTATGTAATCCTTTGCATTAGCCATAGCCGTCCACAAATCAGGTTGTACTTGTTCAGAATCATGGTTAGTATTTATTTCTAAGTTAGTATAAATAAGAGTACTAAAGTGACACATATGATTATATTTCATGCACGGATTTAGCATAGCACCAACCAAGTAAATAGGGGGAATCAGGAAAAAATATTTTTTAATTTTCGTAAACATAGCGCCAACAGCTTCTTTATAACCTTCTTTATTTTTATATTCTTTAAGCAAATCAGAAATATCGGCTATATATGCCAAAATATTACAAACAGTAGGATAATAAGCACCGGAAAATTCAACCGTAGCTACATAAAATTTTTCCAAGACGAATTTTTTCAATATAAAGCTCAAAAAACTCAAGAACATCTTTTACAATTAAATTATATATATGACATGCACACTTAATATGAAAAATTTCAGGCAAGGGCGGAGATAGCGTAGATTTTATTTTTGTTATAGCAGTCTAGTTGTTAGAAGCATTATCAAAAGCAATACATAAAATTTTATTTTCGATACCATAATATTCGGCAATTTTAACAATAGAATCAGCAATAAATTGTCCAGTATGTTTACGATCTTCATCATATAAAAAACAAGAATACGTTTTTGCATCACGAAATTACTATCCATCCAATGACAAGTAACGGTTAAATAATCATTTTTATTTACAGCACGACCAAGATCAGAAGTTAGGGACAATCTACATTGAATATTTTTTTAACAATGTTGATAAATAAAAACAATATTGTGAATGGAGTCTAAAAGTATCAGACCGACAAGTAGTTCTAGGAATACCATTAAACATAGGATTATAAATTGCTTGTATATAACGAATAAAGGCATCAGAAGAAGGAAAACTAAAAGGCAAACAACCCACAACTACCATTTTAGCTATTTCTTCCCTGTCCCTCAATTTATTATACTTCTTCGCTACGTGACCGGTTGCTGGGTCCATTCTAGTTTGCGTTGACCCACCAACATCCCCACCATCTTTTGCAATAATTAACTCTCTTTTGTGATCTTTAGCTATATGTCTCATTAACGTACCCGTACCCCCTTGCTTGCCTCCACTTCTATGCTTATATATTTGTTGACAAATATTGCATTGCACCTCAATATCTGATATACGTTCAAAAAATTGTCATGCAATACTAGTTCTTTTACGAGCTTTTAGGGCACTGGGAGGATGGGAATGGAGATTAACTGATTCAGATCTAACGTTAGCATCTCCTACTGCGGGTGTCTCAGCAATATTTTCATTATCTTCGTCTAAATTAACCGCATCTACTTCATTTTCTTCTTCTATACCGTAATTTTCCTGAGCTTCTACATAATCCATATCGTGAGCACCTACACCTATTTCTTCCTCAAAAGGTGTACCAAGCGGTACCGAATGCGAAGACACACGGGTATATCTACTACTTGAACTACCTCTACCGCTAGTAATTCGCTTTTTACTACCACTACCGCTTCCGGGACAAAAAATTTTAACACCTTTAGTAGCAAGGTTTCTTAATTTATCCATAATATAAATTAAATTAAACTAAAAATATTCAAAATACACAAATATAATAAAATTAAATATTAAACAATTAATACAATAAATAAAAATTAAACGTAAGAGATGGAACGACAATACCAAATTTTGAAAGTATCCAAAGATTGCGACTTTAGAAACTTCCGCTCGTACTTTGTAAACGAAAAATTAAAAAATTAAAGTGAACACTTTAAGAAATTAAATATATTGAATATTTGAGAATTGAGATTTGAGAGAGAATGAGATTTGAGAGAGTGAAAAATTGTGTGAAAAATGATTTGAAGTGGTAGGGTATTTATAGATTTTTTTTTTGGATTAAAAAATATTTTTTTAATTTTTTTTTTTTAATAAATGGGCCCAAACTAGCCGTTTGGACCCTAAAATCCAAAATATCTTCTTTTTTTTTCGAGCCGGGCCGGGTCGGTTAACCGGCGGGCTTGGTCCGGGCCGGGTTAACCTGGCCCATTTTAACAAAATAACCAGCCCGTGATCCGAAACCCTAAAGCCCTAGGGCTTACCGGGTCGGGTCAAATTGGGCTGGGTTAGGTAGTCGGGTCGGGTCGGGACCGGTCGGGCCGGGTCGGTCCGGCCCACTTGACACCCCTAATTGAATCATGAGGGTTTGTTATATACAGTCTTACCTTATATTTTTGCAAGAGGTTGTCTCCACGTCTTGAACTTGTGACCTCCGAGTCACATGTCAGCAACTTTATCGGCTACTCCAAGGCACCCTTCGAATTAATAAATTAGGGAAAAACAAATGGAGTAGTCAGTTCAGTAAAGCTTCTGATATGCACGAAAGTCCGAATGAATTGAATCACGAGGGTTTATTATATACAGTCTTACCTTATATTTCTGCAAGAGGCTGTCTCCGTAACTTGAACTTGTGACCTCCGAGTCATATGTCAACAACTTTATCGGTTACTCCAAGGCTCCCTTCGAATTAATAAATCAGGAAAAAGCAAATGGAATAGTCGGTTCAGTAAAGCTTCCACAAGGCACGAAAGTCCGGAAGAATCGAATCTAGAGGGTTTGTTATATACAGTTTTACCTTACATTTCTACAAGAGGCTATCTCCACAACTTGATCCCGTAACCTCAGAGTCACAAGTCAGCAACTTTATCGGCTACTCCAAGGTTCCCTTCGAATTACTAAATTAGGAAAAAGCAAATGAAATATTCGATTCAGTAAAGCTTCCGCTATGCAAAAAAGTGTTAAAGAATCGAATCATAAGAGTTTATAAATACATTCTTACCTTACATTTCTTCAAGAGGTTATTTTCATGACTTGAACCCGTAACCTCCTAGTCATCATATCACCAAGGATGGCTCAAGGGTGAGACTACTAAAGGCTTTGGTTTAGGCCCCCAAAATCTTAAGGCCTCAATAAAATTTTATTGTTAATTTGATTAAATAAAATTTGACAATATTGAATATAGTAAAAAAAAAAAAAACACTATCATCATTCAATAGAAATATTTTAAAATTTTGAATTAAATTACTCAAATCTTTATAATAATAAATAATATATTTACAATGACATCTAAGATAATGTATTGAAAATGCATAGCAAGCGTATTATTAACTTGAATCAATTCTTAATGTTATAAATAATAATATTACTACATGAAATATAATACTACACTAAAAAGAACCATTAAGAAAAAACAAAAAAATATATTGAACTTTTATATACATATATTTTTGTAACACCTCAAATTTGAATTTGGATTTAGGCCACTAATTTTATTGAGACGTCTTACATATGACAATATCTTTACCGATTACTCAAACTAGTCCTTCGAATTATTGAATTAGGAAAAATTGTTTTTGAAAGAAAATTTTACTAAGAAAAGTTTTAAAGAAGAAAATTATTTACTATACACCATTTAATATTCCTTTCTAATATGGGTTTGCTTCGAAATTTTGAATAATGGTTGATGTGCTAGATTTTTGTAGCACATTTAAGACTTTTTAACTTGAAATAATTGTAAGTTCTTAAGTAATTATTGGTGTTTTTGATGTTATTTCTTAAGATTTTGTAGGAAAATCAAGATGCATGGAAATAAATAACAATGGAGCAAAAGAGTAAAATCTGGTACAATTGAGCTGATATGAGTCTGACGGCATTTCTTGCAAGCCGTCAGATATGTGGTAAGCTACCAGAAAAAAGCGTCAGAAAGAACAGTGAAGAAGAGTTGTTGGATGAAGGTGACGACATTCTCAATATGTCGTCACAAGTGTGGTAAGCCGTCAGAAGATAACGTCAAGTGGGACAAAACATGGTGAAATAAGCTGAAGGTCTGACGACATTTGCTACACACCGTCACTCCTCTAGTAAGCCGTCGGAGGACATCGTCAGAGTGAGGCAGAACAGGTTAAGAAGGCACGACTTCTGACGAGATATCTAAGACGGTTTCAGAAGCCTGACGATCAACACCAATATGCCGTCACCTAAATTCGAGCCCAGTTGTGATTTTGTTATAGGCTTTAGTATAAATAGCATCTTTTAGGGTTTTTAATTTATAATTCATCTATCAGACAAAAGGCACGTAACATTGCTCTCTTACATCAATTATTCTTCTTGTTTTTATCAACTATTTTTGGGTTTCTACCTTGTGATTCAATCGAAGAAACTACTTGTTGTTTCCCATCTAATCGTAAGTTATCCTTATAATTATGAATTCAACTTGTGATTTCGTTCATCAAATCATGACCGGCTAATTCATTTAGCCGGGGTTATGGGATCCATGAATTAGGGTTTGATATGATACTAGGTGTTTAACGGATTCAAAGAGTAGTGGAACATCTTAAAATTTTGTTGTTTTAACTGAAATCTAGTGGTTGCAAACATTAGGTTATGCCTTAGGTTTTATTTATTTCTAACGGAGAAATAGACTAGAGGACGTGAATCATCAACAGCGACTCAGAAGCTACCAACCTTCTGTTTAATGATTAATGTTGTAACTAGATTAATCTACCTGAGATAACATCCTATTGGAAATAGATAAGTTATCTAAGTTCGAGAGAATTAGATAATAAATTGTCTGATGAGGTCGAGAGATAAGTCAGATAGTATAATCGTCAGGGATATTCTGCTGTTCTAATCATTCCGAGAATATCTAGCATTACCTAGTATCTGTCAATTCCCGAAACCCTTGGTGAACATAGCTCTGGTTTCCCATTTATATTGATTACAATCATTAATATTGAAGTGACAACATTACTTGATACTTTCAAAACCCCCATCTTAATTTATATTTTCGTACCATTTGTTTGAATTGAACTTGTAGCTATAGCTTCAAATTAGCTTAATCGCCACTCACATTGTTCCCTGTGGATTCGACCCCGACTCCAAAGTTGGGTAAATATATTGACGACGACCGTCTTACACTAATTTGAGGTGTAAGTTGAGCGTTATCAATGGTTTAGACTAACTTTTTTTTTTTCAATACTTTGAAAAAAACTACTTTTCAGTTTCACAATTTTCCAAAAGTAAATAAATAAATAAATTTCAATTTTTTTATTATATATCAAGCACGTGCTAAAAAAAATATGTATAATTTTTTTCTTGGAAGCAAAATATACAAGTTTTTTGAGCTCAAAAAAATCTTTTGAGCTCAGAAAAAATACAAAGTGACGCTTACCAAAATACAGATACATTCTTGTGAATTTCTACTATTGGACTCTAATAATTGTTTTTATTCAATTAGTATAACGTTCTGAATACGTCACCTATATTGATACATTTAATTATATGAAAAAAAACACCAATTTAAAAAAGAATCTCCCTTTAATTTTTGTAGTTTATTATTATGTGATATCTCAATTGTTTCAAAAGTTAAAAGTGCATTATCCATTCATAAATCATAATGCCTTTTGTGGGTAAAGTTTCTAGAAGCAAATCCTCACTTGCACTTTTCATTTATAGAAGCAAATCCTCAATTGCACTTTTCATTTATAAAATATATATATATATATATATATATATATATATATATATATATATATATATGTAGTGCATATTGCATTTGGATTAGTTGAATAAACTTTATGTGCATGGGTATATATATAGTGTAATATACTTTGTGGAATTTGGGATACTGCTTTTTTACCTTTTTTCTCTTTATTCATTGTATGTCGCTTTACTAATTTATGATGATTTTTGAATTATAATATTTTTTCTAAATGATATACGTATATGATTTGAGTTAAAATTATTAAGTTATGCCGCATCATAACTATAATGTTAGCTTTGCTCGTATTTTCCTGTAATAGGATAGGTAAAGAAAATATTTATTCAATTTTATAAGGAAAAAATATATAAAAAAATTTGTACTTAAGGCGAAATTTATAGTTACGCACCCTGAACTTTGCGGGAGTCTTATGAAACCCCTAGATTATTTTTGTCATATTTAACTGATATATATTTGCTCCATATCAAATATTTTTTTCTTACGCACTCGATGTGCGTGAAATACACGCACTGGTCCAAGTATCAAATATATGTCAGTTAAATACGGTAAAAAATAGTCTAGGCGGGTCATACAATCCCCGCAAAGTTCAGAATGCGTAACGACAAATTTTACCAAAATATAAATATTTTTTGCACCTTTTTTCCATTTTATAATGTTAGTTTTATTTGATTAAGTGATAAATTGTTCATATTCCAACAATCATACTAGTTTAACTAATTTATTCTTTGCAATAAATTTTGTATATGAAAAATAGTAGTAATAAATAATAGCTGAAGTCACAAAATAAATATACGTTTTTTTTGTTATTTTATTAAAACTGAAAATATAAAGTCAGAAAAGTACAAAATCAGTTATTGAGACATGACTATGTAATGACAATAACAATGACAAGTATCACATGACATCATGCTTACAATATGCACAATCACTTTTATTAAAATAATAATAAAATAAAATAAAATAAATTGCCATATAAAGTGTTCATTTGTTACATTAAAGGAAAAAGAAAATGGAGAAAATTATCTTTAACTAAATATCTCGGACTCAAGTCCTCTTAGGTATAAAATCGTCTTTATTAGATAGTGTTTACCTCCAAATATGAGACTTTTCTACGCGTTTTTGAATTTATCGGACACAAACACTAAACACCAAATGAAAAACTCAAAAAACAAAATATGACTTTTATTCAAGATAATTTTATTCATAACTGAGTATGATCTGACCCTTCTTTGAAAAAAAACAAAAAAAAACTAACACCTTAAATCTTATAAAGTTTTGGTTAAATACAATATCCTTTAAAATTTACTTAGTAAATATTTTGGGAAATATAATACAATATTTATAATTTTCTTTTCTTTCTTTTTGTCATTATAATCCAATGTTTTATTCTAATAGTAGTATTGTATATTTTTAATTCAATTATGGAAGGAAGATATCTAGAAGATTTAAGTGAGATATTTCCATATTACATATTTAATATTAAATAATTTATAAATCTTTAATTTGTGTATATTCCTATTTAATAGTTAGTGACCCATCTTATTTAATACTGTATCAATTTGAATAGATAGTGAAATTCTATCTACTCAAACCTGTTCAATTATTTTCACAATATTTTTATTTTAGAACAATCAATTTCTCCCCAGTCAACTTTGTCTAATTTAACTAATATTTGAATAATTAAATTGAACTGTGCACAACTAATATCAGTATAAATAATACTACACAGATTCCCTTATGACCAATTCATGCATTACTAATATTTGCGTAACTCTAACCAGATACAAACGGCCCCTAATATTATTTGCTTATACTGCTAATGTTACATTTCTGTGTTCCATCAATTACGTATTAATTAATATTTAGTTGATTGATTTGAGATTTTCATGTAGCAATATAGGATAGCCCTATGTATTAAGATACTATTATGTGGATGCAGGGTTCGAGAAAGAGCCGGACCACAAGGGTCTATTGCATGCATAGGTTGAATCATCGGGCATGCATGCCCGACGTATTAAGCTACTGTTATGTGAATGTAGGGTTCGGTAAAGAGCCGGACCAAAAGGGTCTAATGCATACATAGGCCGAACCACAGAGGCATGCATAGCCGATGTATTAAGCTATTAATACAAAGTTCGAGGAAAAGTCAGACCACAAAGGTTTATTGCATGAATAGGCTACACCACAGGGGCATGCATGCCCGATGTATTAAGCTACTATTATGTGAATGCAGAGTTCGAGGAAGAGTAGGACCACAAAGGTCTATTGTATGCATAAGCCAGAACACAGAGGCATGCATGCCCGATGTATTAAGCTACTATTATGTGAATGCAGGGTTCGAGGAAGAGTTTGATCACAGAGGCACGCATACCCGATGTATTAAGCTATTGTTATGTGATTGTAGGGTTCAGGAAAGAGTCGGGCCATAAGGGTTTAATGCATGCATAGGGCAGACCACAGGGGCATGCATGCCCGATGTATTAAGCTACTGTTATGTGAATGCAAAGTTCGAGGAAGAGTCGGACCACAAAGGTCTATTACATGCATAGGCTAGACCACAGAGGCATGCATGCCTGATGTTTTAAGCTACTATTATGTGAATGCAGAGTTTGAGGAAGAGTCAGACCACAAAGGTTTATTGCATGCATAAGCCAGAACACAGAGGCATGCATGCCCGATGTATTACGCTACTATTATGTGAATGCAGGGTTCGAGAATAAGTCAGATCACAGAGTCACGCATACCTGATGTATTAAGCTATTGTTATGTGAATGTAGGGTTCAGGAAAGAATCGGACCATAAGGGTCTAATGCATGCATAGGGCAGACCACAGGGGCATGCATACCCAATGTATTAAGCTACTATTATGTGAATGCAGAGTTCGAGGAAGAGTTGGACCACAAAAGTCTACTGCATGCATAGGCCAGACCACATCGGCATGCATGCCCGATGTATTAAGCTACTGTTATGTGAATGCATGGTTCGAAGAAAAATCGGACCACAAAGGTCTATTGCATGCACAGGCCAGACCACAGGGGCATGCATGCCCGATGCATTAAGCTACTGTTATGTGAATGTGTGGTTAGAAGAAGAGTCTAGACCACAAAAGCCTATTGCATGCATAGGCAGTGGCGGAGCCACATTCAATTCAGGGGGTTCATCCGAACCCATGAACCCCCTTCGTCGAAAAATTATATTATTTTTACATGATCAAAAATATTTTTATGTATATATAGTACATGTTGACCTCCTTCGACTAATCTGTATATTTACTTCTGAACCCCTCAATGAAAATTTTGGCTCCGTCACTGTGCATAAGCCGGACCACAGGGGCATGCTTGCCCGGTGTATTAAGCTACTGTTATGTGAATGCATCATTCGAAGAAGAGTCGGACCACAAAGTTCTATTGCATTGCATGCACTGACCGGATCATAGCGGCATGTGTGTGTCTTAATTTACCTGCATTTCTATAAAATTTTAATTTATTTTTACAAGTCGAAGTTGTGACCTTTTGCTTACGTGATAATGAGAGAAAGTAAAATCCAAATTATTTAAGTCTAATATAAACCTAGTTTTTCTCTTAACAAACATAACCTTTGTACACTTAATTAATCTTCCAGCTTTCAATATAAATTAATAATTTTGAGTGCTTAAAAATAAATAATATAATGAAAAGCTGAAAATATTATAGTAGTAATTAATTTCAGGGTTTGTATTGGACCTAGCCTTTTGACTTTATATTAATTTCTTAGTCAAATTTTAAAATTTGCATCAATATTTTTCCCTAATCATTTCATTGTACAGTGAAATGTTTAAAACGTCGTGATGCCTTTTATATTCTATCCAATAAAATGTCAATTTACACTTTTCTTTTCATAGTTATACTGTCAATTTATCATCACTAAAATAGATCCTTATAGTTCAATCTTTTTCAAGCCTCACATATAAATGCCACCAACAAGTTATTTAAATGTTTCAGATTTCAAATTTGAATATTAAATATGAAAAAAATTGTTATCATACGATATTTTCGAGTTCAAATTAATTTTAATACGAATATCGAATACAAAATAAAAAACTAAAAAATCAAGGTCAACTAAAAGAATATATTTCACTAATGACTTAAATTATTATAAGTTGACTTAGTTATTAAATCCTCACTTTGTTGGCACCATGTGGGGAGGATTCCATAAGTTTAGTGCATTTTTATTTTTTTTAAAAGTGTATCTTCCATTTTAAAAGTATATTCCATTTGTATCTTAGTGGTTTGAGTATGATATCCCACTAGAATTTTGAGAATTATTTTTTCTAATTATTTACTATTTGTTTCACTAATTGTATTCATATTAGAATCCAATAAGAAATAAACACTGTATTAGAAAAAAAGGGGGGTGGGGGGTGGGCGGAGAGGGGGTTAAATATTACTATTGGATTCCTTTGATATAAAAGAAAAAAAAGTTCTAGTTTTCAAAAGTATTTTATATCATAGTTCAAATTCTATACAAGATTTTTTTTTTTTTGGTCAAAACGATACTTATATTATACATAAATATGAACGTCTGTAGTGAAGTGACATGTGGCAGAGCCGCTGTACAAACATTGACAGCAATAGTAGTTGCCCCTCTACGGCTAATATTTACAGCCAGATAAGTAGGAGTATTAATATTATACAGCGTTTAGGTAGATGTCACTGTCTTAGCTGTCTGATATGATAAGCCTTCATTTTTGTCAGCCTGCAAAATATTTAAAGTGGATGGTGAAGGATCCCACATTAACATAGTAATAGTAGATATATTTAGTCTAGCCAGTGCATCCGCCAACTTATTCTGCTTCCTGTAAATGTGCTTCAGCTGTGGATTATTCAGTCTACGCATCAGAAACCTGCTATTAAAGAATAATGTCGAATTATCCTCAGATAAACTATTTAGGAGTTGTACAACCTGAAAGTAGTCCACATTGATTTTCAATGTTGTATAAAAAAATTAGAGCTGTTAATACGGGTTGGCCCAGCCCATACGGGCTTTGAGTATAACGGGTCAGGTTGGGCTGGCCCATCAAAATGATGGGCCCAAAAATACCAAGCCCACACTATTACTCTGTAGGCTGTGGGCCTCATAGGCCAGCCCATTTTTAAAAAAATAATATTTTATAATTTAATTTTAAAATGTTAATAAACATAATTATTACCAAACAATAATACATAGTGTTAATGCTTGTTAATCAAGTCTCCAACACCGCAAAAAATATTCCTAATAGCGAAATTAAATAAATTTTGACATAATCTCCTTCTAACCAAATAAAAATATTAATAAGCAATCTAAATAATTGCATGTATTTGAATTACGGGTCGGCCCACGAACTAGCACAACCCACATTGCTCAAGCCCCGCGGGCAACAGGTTTATCTGGGCCGAGCTAAAAAGCCTTATTCTTAAATGGACTGCAAAAACTAAAACCCAACTCCATCAGATTACAGGCCGGGTCGGGCCGACCCAACAGGCCTGGTCCATATTGACGGCTCTAATAATAATATTGAATGGCTTATTTGGAGTTCGAAGCGTAAGACCAACAACCAGTATCATTGGCCAAACCCGAGACCTCTGGTTAAGAATGGAATAGTTCCATCACTACACCACAACCCATATTGGAGCTCCGACTAATTCGGACCGTGCACTGCAGGGCCCATTCTGAGGGTGGCGCTCCCAACGAGATTTTCTCCATATCTAGGGCTCGAACTCGAGACCTTTGATTAAAGGTGGAGTAGTCACACCACTACACCACAATCTATATTGGAGCTCCGACTAATTTAGATCGCGCATTGCAGGGCCCGTTCTGAGGGGGACACTCCCAACAAGATTTTCTCCATACCTAGGGCTCGAAAAAGTGGAGTAGTCCCACCACTACACAACCCATGATGGTGAAATTGTGTATAATTTTTTTGGTGAAATTGTGTATAATTAAGAGAGTGTAGCTTCATTATCCAATTTTGAAAGGTAAAATGAAAATTATGTTGTGAAATTAAATGCTATAGTAAATATTCTAAAATTTTCTTTTATTTTTCTTTTATCAAATTATTCTTTTCCACTATTTCTCTTTCATTCCTCTTATTTCACATAGTATAAAAAGTTATTATGAAATGAAATCATTTAAATTCACATTTATCTTTCTGTTATTTGTATTTATAAATGCAACAAATCATAAAATTTCACATTTTATTAATATAAGTTGGAATTTTTAAATTCACAATTGATAATTTTACTGAATATATTTAAGTTAATATTATTTTAAATAAAATAAACAGTTAAGTTTGTTTACTTCTTCAACAGAATTTCTTTTCCTTTCTTCCTCCTTTCCCCACTTTCCTAAAAAAGAAAAAAAGAAAAAAAAATTCAATGCAGAAGAAAATATAGCTCAAAAATTGGGGAGAAAAATAGAGGAAGAAAAAGGGGAGAATTAATATTGAATAAATAATTATGGCATTTTTATGGTATTTTATTGGATTATGTATTTTGATTTTATCATCAACAGCACATTCTAAACCTACAAATGCAACTAAATCTTGCAGCAATGAAATCAATATGGTAATTTTTTTCAACCCTTTTTTTATATAGGAAAAATGAGTTTGTTGGGTGGAAATTGTGTGGAAAAAGGTTATCTTTAGTGGTTTTTGTAGAATTTTTTTGTTTGATATTGTGATTTCTTGATTATGTGGAAAAATGTAATTTTTATAGTGATTTTTGTAGAATTTTTTTGTTTGATATTCTGATTTCTTGATTATGTGGAAAAATGTAATTTTTATAGTGATTTTTGTAGGATTTTATTGTTTGATATTGTGATTTCTTGATTATGTGGAATGTTATAGTGTTGTGGTTTTTTTTTTTTTTTTTTTTTTGGTTTTGTTATGAGGGAGGTTTTAATAGTTAAGAACCATTTTTGGTGTGGTAACTGTTGTTGGTGGGAGGTGGAGGGTATGTCGTAGAATTAGTTGATGTGCGTGCAAGATCTTTTTTTTTTTCGTACCCGTTGCTGGTGGGAGGTGGCAGACATGTAGTGGAATTAGTTAATGTGTGTGCAAGCTGTATGAATATCATGGTTATGAAATAAAAAGAAAGAATCTTTTCTGTTTTGGTGTCTGTTGCTGGTGGGAGGTGTCAGGTATGTCGTGGAATTAGTTGACGTGCGTGCAAGCTGGTATGAGTATCATGGTTATGAAAATAAAAAGAAAAAATCTTTTTTGGTTTGGTACCTATTGATGGTGGGAGGTGGAAGGTATGTCGTGGAATTAGTTGATGTGTGTGCAAGCTGGTACGAATATCATGGTTCAACAACAACAACAACAACAAACCCAGTGTAATCGCACTAAGTGGGGTCTGGGGAGGGTAAAATGTACGCAGTCCATACCGCTACTTCCAAATATCATTTTTATGAAAATAAAAAGAAAGAATCATTTTTTTGTTTGGTATCTATTGTTGGTTGGGGGTGACATGTATTTGAAGGAATTAGTCGAAGTCTGTGAAAGCTGGCTTGGACATCATGGTTATGAAGATTAAAAAAAGAATCTTTTTTTTTGGTAGTGTTTATAAGATGATATGAAATGAGTGAAGAGGCTTTGCTTTTGGGTTCATGAATTTGGTGGCATTTGGTTCTGAAGTTAGAGATATTTGATATATAATGTTTTAATTATGTGCCGTGGTGGCTGAGTTACTCGGTGGGACAGTCGAGGTGTGTGAAAGCTAGCTCAGACACCACCGCTGTAAAAACGTTCAATTTTGAGGTGCTGGTGTGTGTGTTGTAAGATTACAATACAATGATTCATTTAGCGTTTCGTGTTTATTATATACTCTCTCCGTTTCAATTTGTCTGTCTTATTCTACTTTTTAGTCCGTTTTAGAAAGAATGCCACTTCTTTTTTTTGGCAACTCTGTAGTACCAACTTTCCATGTGACATGTTTAGGGCCGCAAGATTAAGGACATTTTTGGTACGTTCTATGTATCTCTACTTTAAGACCATGATATTTAAAAGTCTTCCTTGTTTCTTAAATTTCGTGCCAAGTTTAAAACTAAACAAACAAATTGAACGTTAGGAGTATATATTTATGGTTGTATTTAGAAGTAATGTGTACCAAAATTGCAACGTGATAGTATCTTTAAGAGATGGCATTTCATAAAACGGAGAAGATTGGTTTGGTTCATTTCTTTATTGGACTTGAAGTATTCTCTATTTAGTTCTTTTCTGCACATACGGAAACTTACCGGTGTTAATTGTTCTTTTTCTTCCTTTTTGTTAAAGATGCTGGTGAGGTTTTGGGTAAATGGTGCTGAGGAAGAGTCATTAGTTGGCACTACTGCTGCATTTGGGTCTGTATTACCGACTAAGACGTCACGTGCCTCCAGGATGCCTGCTGTTTATACACAGCCTTTGAACGGCTGTTCTTCTTCCTCCACTAAGGTATTTACTCCACATTACAGACCCTTAATTTTATGTGGATAACTGAAACATTGTCCAAGTTGCTGCTTGATTAAATAATAGTCATAGTTCTTTCACTGGCCCCAAGTCCTACTCTAAAAAAGGGCAGCCCGGTGCACTAAAGCTACCGCTATGCGCGGTGGCCGGGGAAGGGCCCCACCACAAGGGTGTATCGCACGCAACCTTACCTTGCATTCTGGTAGAGGCTGTTTCCAAGGCTTGAACCCGTGACCTCCTGGTCACATGCCAGCAACTTTACCAGTTACTCTACAACAACAACAACAACATACCCAATATATTCCCACCAAGTGGGGTCTGGGGAGGGCAAGTGTACGCAGTCCATACCACTACCTCAGATGTGAGATAGAGAGGCTGTTTCCGATAGACCCCCGGCTCAAAATAAAACAATCTAGACAAGGAAAGAGTCAGATGCGGTAACAACTCACAAACAATCTCCCATCATGAGATTTCATGATTAGTTTATGCGGACTGAAAAAATTAAAAAGGACAACAAAGAATTAAGTTGTCCTAAAAATTGATGCAAATCTCAACAAGGATGAAGAAATTTAAAGTGTGAACCAACCTCATTTATATCAAGGAGCAGTGAAGAAACAATTTTAAGAACTTCGATATAGAACTTTACGTGACAGCATCTAAATGTTAAGCCATTGAGCATCTCGTTGTCCCCTATCAGGAAGTTAAATTAACTCAAACTTCTAATCTCTGCATAGAACAACTTGTTTTCAGCATATAAGGAAACTTAAGAGTAAGTTTCACTTGTGAAAATAGAAGAGATACTTCTTCCTGGTGGGTCACAGTGGAGGGTTGAAATAGGAGAAAAGAGTAGAAATGGCGAGAGGTTGAGGATGATGTAGAACTATGTACAGGGCGGGGAAGGAATGATTTCTTGATAGCTCAAAAGTAGCCATAATCTTTCCTTCTTCATTTTGATCACTTTGATGAACTAAAGACATACTGGATAAATACCTTACTGAACAACCTTTTGTTCTATCTTGAGTTCCGTCAACATGCTCACCCCTCTCTGTCCAGCAACTCATCTTCATATAAGCTCGCTCATAGATTGTTTATAAGTTTTTCCAAGTGAAAATATTAGCAATTGTGAGTCTTGGTAATTATTTAGTCTTTTCTTTCTTGAGCTTGTGTTGGTTTTAGATACACAAATACAAGTGGTATTTTAGAGGAAAAATATCCTTTTTCATGGTACTATTCCAAAGTGGAACCACATGCTAGTGTTGAGGAATTTCAAATTATAAAATAGCCTGAAAGAGAGTTATCACTAGGATCTACTGAGAGTTAACTATTACAAACTGATTTTACTTTGAATAGCAGAGAAGCTGAAGTTTGCTTTATCTGTTTGGTTGTTGTAAAAATAGATTCGACAATGTCCTACAAAAAGAAAATAATAGTGGTGGTGTTTGTTATACATTAATAATGCAGAGATATCATTTGTTCTAGTTATCAGGCTCTATTGCGCTCATTCGTCGTGGTGAATGTGACTTCATAATCAAGGCCACGGTTGCCCAACAAGGAGGTGCAGGAGGTGTTGTGCTAATAAATGATAAAGAAGGTCGTAGCTCTGACTCGCATCGTCATCTTAGGTCTCAATGTCTGTTTTATATGTTTCCCCTCATTTCTTTCTGACACAACACTACTTTTTCCTTCATTTATTTAGGTCCTCTGGAGATTGCTTGTCCTAATAATTCTACCATTTCAAACGTAACCATTCCTGTTGTTTCACTTTCTAAGGCGGGGGCAGATATTATTGATGAATACATGAAGTCAGGAAAGAAAGGTAAACCCCTGCCTCATATGTATAGCTTAAATGTTTTGTTGAAGGTTAGCTTTCTTTTGGATTGTAATTTTTGTTGTTAAGATGTTGAGTAGCTTGTGATGTAATCTACTTTTCTTTATATTACATGCCTTAGAATTCATATTAATGAGTGCTTTTGAAGTATGAAAATATATTTATTATATCGTTGAGATGTAATCCCATTTCCTGCTGGTTAACTATTGGTACAAACCAGAGGTCCTTGTTGCATATATCGTTGGAATATCCTGTCGTATGACATTTGTGTGTTTGTAGAAAGCTTTTAGATGATTCTTCATCTATTTATTGTCGTATCTTGGTGATGTGCCTTCATTGCAAAAGGGATGTCGCAGGTTTATACTTTCAAAAAGCAGTTAAGCAATGAGTTTTAGGTGAAGGTTTCTTGTAATTCAAAGAAGATATTGTAAATTAAGATAACAAGGGATAGAGGTGTTGGAAATCTTTGCTTGTCTCGACAGTCTTGTTAGAGAAGCTTTTCCAGCATTTCAACATGAACAATCCACACCCATAACCTTACAATCGGTTGTCGATTAATTCATGTCATGTGCAGCCATGTTGGTGAAAAAGATGCAGATATGGTGTGAATGCTTAGTGTTCCATATTCTAGTTATGTGGGTAGTCCCTCGGACTCTGGAAGTAATAAGGAAATAGCTTGCCCATTCTGATTCTGCAGTTGCCTCCGTTGGAACCAATGAAGCAAATGATTGATCCATCATATTATCTGGAGAAATAGAAATACCAATAAGTTCGAACCTGCAGCTAATAATATTGATTTAATTGGCGCTGACATAATAAAAATATTTCTTCTATTAAGGAGGATTCCCCAAATCCCTGAAATCATGTATTCTACGGTTTACATTCATCTTGACATTACATACTCTGGTAATGTAGTGAGTAAATACTGTTCAAAAAAATGTCTGGTTACATATAGGTTATGTCCTAGGAAATCTCATTGACGAGCAATGAAATGGATCTTGAAGTTCTTAAACAGTACTAAAGTCTACAGATGTTGGTCTGACATTCAACAACGTAAAGATAGTGATTAGTTAGAGGCTATGTGGCTTCAGATTATGCGGAAGACTTAAATAAGATGAGATTTCTAGCATTTTACTTGTATGCTCGTCCTAATTGTTCCATTATTAGGAACCGTGCAAACTATAATTGCCGTTTTAAAATGAACCTTTGGAAGTTCAGCCTAACTCAATTCCTTTAGTCTTGAGTCAAGCTGGGGCGTCATTTCATTCTCGTAACGGGAATGAGTGCACCGCAAGACCTGACAAGTTGCTCCCTCTTCTCGCAGCGGCGGCATCTGTCTATTAAGTTAAGTCGTTTCCTAAGATTAGATTTGAGTCTTACTCGAACACTATGTTAAAAAGGACCATAGGCCTAATTCCAGAACTCAAAAACTAATTTAACATATATGAATTGTCCAAAACCGTTTAAGGAGACTACAACTTAAAAGCTAGTTCAACTTTTATCCTTCTTGATTTTTGTTAGAGGATCCACATTGTTTGAAGGATGGATTGTTTCACCTAATGAGCTTGCTTTGGGGGCTGAGTTAGGCTGAATATTCATTTCTTTAACATGGTGTTGGAGTCATACCCATTCCAATTCTTGGTTTACCTAATATTAGGCATCATGTTTTGTTGTCTACGCTTCAGTTGGCAGGCCTATGCGTGTGGGGTAGTGTTAGAGTCCGAAAGTGGTTGAGGATGAACTGTTTGTCTAATCCGTACCTCATGAGCTAATTTTGGGAGTTGAATTCATTTATTTGATAAATGTCATAGTAGTGGATTGCAAGCTGCTTTATTCACCTATAAACTTGTTGCCAGCAATTAGGTTGCTATTTACTCAAAACTGGAGTTTCCTTTAGTGGCATATGGAGCTCTGCTCAAATGTAATCCATGGAACTACTGAGATGTATTTTTATCTCATTAGCCTAGAGTTTCTCTCTTCAAAATGCCAGTGGTAGCTGATGAGAATGTGGACTTAAAAGCTGTGTTGGCTAACATCAAATGGCTTTTTATTTGCAAAGTTTGTTATAGTAACTCTGTAGTTGGTTCATATCTTTTGTTCCGATCTTCTTATTTCCTGTTGGTTGTTTTACCTCACTTGGAATACTTTTGATATATGGGTATCTTTTTCTTAATCCAGTGGAGATGATGTTATATTCGCCAGATCGCCCTATTGTGGATTACTCGGTTTCTTTCATATGGTTGATGGCTGTTGGAACAATTGTTTGTGCAGCTCTTTGGAAAAAGTTCACTAAACCTAAGGAAAGTGACGAGTATGAACTATCACAAATCCCCCTCACCCCCACAAATAAGAGAAATGAAAAGCTGTCTGATTTATTTTCAAATTTGACATGTTCAGCTTCTTATATTCTTTTAAATTCAGTTAGTAGCATCTCATCTTTGCTTTTGTATGTGACTATTTGTCTAAGCTTTTCAGCACTGAATCTTGATGATGATATAGTAAATTTAGCTTACTCTGGCTTGTGGAATTTGGATATAACAATTAGCCACTAGTTGTTGTCTTTCAAAACTTAGCTGCCTATGTCACAATAGCTGCCCCGGAAGTTGACATACATCTGAATTGACCAAGGTTGATATGTTCTATGTGATCTTTTCGGCTTTCGCTACTCTACCATTTGCTTTTCCGAATAATATGTTCTATGTTCTAGGTTCTGATCTGTGTTTTCCCCATCACTACCACTAGTAGGGTGTCACCTACAAAACACCTCCACTGAAAAATGAGGTATGCTGAAGCTAAACTGGATCCATTAAGTCCAGAATTTAAAAGGAATGGAACAGAATGGGCTCTCTAAGGATACGTTGCCATTGATGGGAAAACCTTCAAGATTGAGGAGATGGTTTGGTCTAGAGGTTCTTTTTTTCCTTAACAGAAAAGGTAAAGGTGTGTGAGAGACATACTTATACACAGAAGAAATTCTAGAGGTCTTGCCCAGTTTCGAGGATCTCAAAAACTGGCGACAACCACTATGGTGACAAGCGATGGAGTCCTGTTTGGTTGATGGAGCTACAATATATGGGGTGGGGGTTACATGTGGTAGATCGACTGAGGAAATGGTGTAGTGTTAGAAGACCTAATATTCTCAGGTGTGTGATTTTGAAAACAGTTATGTTGAATATAGGGAAGAGAATGAGAAGGAATGAAAAAGCTTGGTCATTCCCTCAAGCTTAGTTGGCAATGATTATACCTGAATAGAGCGGAATGGAACTGAAGATTCACATATGACCTCAATTGATCTGATTTAGATATAGTTGAACAAGTGATTTATTTATATCTATTATTTATATTTCTATGTTATGAGTGTAATGTGGACATATCGTTCTTGGTTTTCCTACTTCTAGTTGTTGTGTCAAATCTGGATAACACCCAATGATGGCATGCTTGATGATTAATAGCTGTAATGTCTTAAAAAGTGATCTGCTTTCCTTGCAGGATGGTGATGGAGCAGCCAAGGAGGAGGATGAAGAAATTCTGCACATTACTGCATGGACTGCTGTTGCATTTGTCATCTCAGCATCCACATTTCTGGTGCTACTTTACTTTTTCATGTCTTCGTGGTTTGTCTGGCTGCTGATAATACTTTTCTGTATCGGTGGAATTGAGGTATTCAAGTTTGTTTTTTCTCCATCTTGACTTTCATCTAAGCCAATACAATTTGGTCTGATAAAACCATCTTATTTTATGGCACTGCTTATTTATGCGTCATTGTTGAATTAGTTTATAGTTTGGGCCATGCATCTAGTATCTAACAGATGAGCAAGATAATATTATTGTGCACCTTCACATGATACGCAAAGAAAGTAGAATATAAACTTGAAGTCTAACTATTTTTAGACAAAAATGTGCTTTTCAATGCTTAATAATATATACTGTGATGTATTTTTGAATTATTATGTTACTGAACTATAATATTCCTCCTTGCAATATTTTCCGTGTTCATAGTAGTTTTTCCTGCTAATCTAAAACTACTCAGGAAAATGAACTAACATTGTGCTTAAGTAGTAACTGTTTCATAGCTGGTCTAGTTTAGCATTCAAGTGGACAAATATTTTATCATGCTCCCACTTCCTGCCTTAGACCCCTGATAAAAGTATTCAAAGAAACCTCTGGATTAGGGAGTGTTAGCTCCTGTAGGATATTGGATACAATCACATACCATAATGATCAAGTAAAGTAGATCGTCGAGACGATTTTTTGTTCATACCTAAGGATTTTCCAAGTCTTCACAAGTAACTATTGCTTCCCAGACATCAAACGTAGAGCTTGGAGATAGAAATACACTTGAATCATTGTAGTATTGCAAAGGCAGGAAAGTCCTCACATTTTGGCGTAACACACTGAGACAACATCCTATGTAGGCCCAACCACTTTCCATGGAGATGTACTTGGTTCACACATTACTGAAAGAAGAGGCATTCACTTCAGTGAATTGGTTCTTCTATTTACTTGTGCCAGATTACAAGGTTAAAATAGTTAAAATTAAATGCCATTATCAGTTTAATAGTTCAAATCAATCATTTGACTCTTGAATTGTGCTACAAATGTTAAATGTTTCTTGATGTGCGAGATTCATGCATTTCTGCGACCTGGTGGCTGAGTTATTGAACTTTTCTCTACAAGAGACTCTCACTCACCAGACCAATTTTCCTATTGGGCATGCAAAGTGAATTAGTAGGTTTGGAGTTGTTAGTTATTTGAAACACCTCAGTTGTGCCTGGCATGTTGTCACTTCCATATTATCTTTTTAGTCGCCCTCTAATAATAAAGTACTTGCACTCATCAAGTTCATTAAAGGTCCAGGGCATCATTATGGGTAACATTGTCATGGAAGTATGTTTTCTTAACCGCAAAGTCAAGGGAATGCACCAGTTGATGAGGTGTATTTAGGCTAAATATCCTGGCTGCATCAAAGACCTTATGTTATCTAAGATTCCCACTCGAGATTGTAGGAACAGCTGATCTAGCCAACTTTTGAATGATAAATGCATTTACCTTGATAATTGTACCTGCCATTATCTTTTGAAAAGTTAACCTTTCCGTCTTCTTATAGATGTAATAGTAATATGTGGACGTACAAGTCGATATGTATTACCTTCCATTTTCTGTAAGTTGAGGTGCATAAGTGTATATGGTGCTTGGGGGTTCAGTTTTCACATTATTAGCATACTTTTGATTTTTACAATTGATTTGTGCAACATATGCAATTATATCATGAACATATGCACTTTCTACGTTTTTAAGCAAAACTAATTCCTGTTAGTGTTTGGTCAACAGTGTTTCTGCTTGTTGAACTTTTATTATTGTTTCTTTCTCAGGGACTGCATAACTGTATAGTAACGCTCATACTAAGGTATGATGTATTGAACCATGATGTATATCTCATGTTATGTTCAGAATTTCTGATTAAATCTTTAACTATGCTTCGTACAATCTTTTAAGCAGCAAATGTAGTTGTAGAAAGAAAACATTGAAATTGCCGCTTTTTGGGGAGGTCACTATTCTATCTCTAGTTGTCCTAGTACTTGCTGTGGGATTCGCCATCTGGTGGGCAGTAAACCGGAAAGAATCATATGGTTGGATTGGCCAAGACATTCTTGTAAGCTAATCTATAATTTTTTTCCTGAACTGTTTCATATTGTTTGTGTGATAGACCGTTATTTGCAGTTGGATATTTAGTTGTGTTATTACTTGAATTATCTTTCTAAATCTGCGTTGTGATTTCTAGGACAGTAGAGTTTTATGCATCGTTATCACCAAGTCTCACTCTTCTAGATACTTACACCAGCTGAATACTGTTTAAAATAAATGTGAACTTTATTTCCGCCAGGGGATTGCGTTGATGATCACTGTTCTGCAGTTGGCTCAATTGCCTAATATAAAGGTTTGTTGGTAGCTTAATTCACCACTGAAGTTGATTTCTTGTTTTGCTTTACCTATGTCTACTAATATACTTTTCATTTATGTCATTTCTTCTCTTTTAGATCGCTACGATACTTCTCTGCTGCGCGTTTGTCTACGACATCTTCTGGGTTTTCCTATCTCCTTCTATATTCCATGATAGTGTTATGATTTCAGTAAGTTTTCTCTTTAGTTACAAGTTCAGTCTGGACTACTGATGCGTATAAAGGGGAGCCTTGGAGTAACTGGTAAAGTTGCTGCCATGTGATCAGGAGATCACGGGTTCAAGCCTTGGAAACAGCCTCTGGCAGAAATGCAAGTTAAGGCTGCGTACAATACACCCTTGTGGTGGGGCCCTTCCCGGGACACCTCGCATAACGGTAGCTTTAGTGCACCGGGCTGCCCTTTTTACTTCTTCTGGATTGCGAATCTTTTTCCGGGATGTCTTCAGTGGTATATTGGTTTGTGGTCAAATCGTATCATGAGTTAGAGGTCTAAAGGCATAGTTTCTGTTGTTGATGATGTCGTTGCTTTCTGCAACTTGTGTTATTGTATCAGCTTCTCTGGTTGGTCCGAGGCGATAATGCAAAATCCGTCTCTATTCCTGCCAGAATACAACGAGCTACTCCCCTATTTATGCCTGCATATTAAAAGTACAAGAATTTATAATGTTAATTACAAGCTAAACATTTAGCAATTCGTCTTTCATATGATGCTACATTGTTTGCTTATTTGTTTGTCATTGCTTAGCATACATAATATGTGCATGTTCAAAGTAGTAGTAGCTAAATAACCTTATTGAACGCTTTTGGTTGTTTAACTTGTCGATGTGGATTGTGGAAAATACACAAAATTACTCAAATGTTTTGCGCAGAAACAAGGTAATGATTTTTATGAAGCTGCTCCGGATTGTTCAAAACATAAAGATGTATCCGTGTGATTTATCTTTTATCTTTTGATATCTTAATTGCATTTTATGTGGTTAATACTGGTTGCTTTCCTTATTAAGCTGAGTTAAACGCGCTTCTTGCCACGCACTTCATACCAGAAGATAGTTTAATTCTTCAGTATCTGTCATTAATTTTCCGCGTGGTTGGATTTGGCCTCTCTTATAGGTTGCTAAAGGTAAGAAAGCTGGTGGAGAATCAATTCCGATGCTTCTGAGAGTTCCTAAACTAACAGATCCTTATAAAGGATTTGATATGCTCGGCTTTGGGGATATTCTCTTCCCCGGTTTGCTAATTTGCTTTACGTACAGGTATTTTTGCTCTCTTTCTGAAAGTAAAGCTTTAGTACATCACCTCGATTAAAACTTCATTTTTGCATATTACTTCTCTATCTTTGTTCTTACAGATATTCTTATTTTAGTCGTCTATAAGGAGAGTGACTATATATGAATTTTAATCGCAAATGTTTTGACGGAAATCCTTATTCGTTATGCAAACATCGCGAAATATTCCAGTTTACAAGTGTTACAAATCATTCCTATGACAATGGTTAAAAAATGCAAAAACAAAGATCGGATAAATGTTTGTGAGATTCATTTGAGGATGTTTTCAAATCAACTTAGCTTCTCAGTTTGTCTAAATTCACCCGTCCTTTCTACAGAGTGACGTGTATTTTAGTTTTGACTTCTGAATTTATCTCAGTACCCGTCCTTCTCAATCTTTTTTCGTTTGCAGATTTGACGAAGCTAAAAACAAGACATTACTAAACGGATACTTCCTTTGGCTGATGGTTGGTTACGGGACTGGTGGGCACTTCTCTTTTGTTCCTTCCTTCTTATTTTTCGACTTATATGTTGTTTTTTCTGGCTCTTTCTGCGTCTATCTGCTCATACTGTGTGTTATTTCATATCCGTTTTGTATATGTTACTGCTGGTCTTACTTGCTCGAGACCATAAGCACCGACAAAACTCAGAACTATCCTGTTTTCATCCCCGTAATTGAAACAGCCACGGTCCTTGAGTTTCATATTCTAACCTCTTTAACGATTTCAATACAATTCCTGCTTATGAATCATACAACACCGCATTTCATTCATTCATTCCTCGTCTTGATCAATCTAAAATCCGTGCAGGTCTTTGCATTACCTACTTGGGCTTGTATTTAATGCGTGGACACGGCCAACCGGCTCTCCTGTATCTCGTGCCATGCACACTAGGTATGACAAAACTATAACGACCACACAGTTGATTTTCATCAACTGTTAAAGTTTTTCACCGTTTTAAAACCTTTATCGTCTAGGAACTTGCGTGGTACTGGGAGCAGTGAGACGCGAACTGAAAGACCTTTGGAACAATAGCGAAGAAAAAATGGCTGAAGCGCGTCTAGGAAGCGCGTGATAAGGCTTTCGAAAGTATATATAAAGGTGACAAAGCACAAGCCATTAGTGTATGCTTCATGCTGCAGAAGTTGTTTATAGAGTTTGAAGTTTTACAAAAGAACTTTTTTTTTACTTTACTTTAATTTCCTTCTTCTCTTTTATGTATATTTAAATCCTTCAATTAATCTAACTGCAACTTTACCTTGATCGTTATGTAAATATAACAGAACAATAATGTTGTAAATCATTGAATTATTTTCAATAGCAAATAATTCCCATTCTTGTCATTATTATTACAAATAATAGAGAAATTCCTTATTGTAGATGTTTTTTTGTACTTCTATTACGTCCAGGGTGTGCAAAAATCGAACCGATAAAAAGGCTATTGAATTAACGGTTTACGGGTATTATCGTATTGGAAAGCTTGAAGCGTTTAGTAGCTTCCAACAATTAGGATTCAGTTTCTTTTTTCTGAACTAACATTCAATTCAAGTTTGAAGATTTAAAATGCATTGTGTAGGATTTTGACGGTAATTATAAGATTTCATTTTTTTATGTTTGTTGTTACTATTTCTATTTTATGAGTATTTTCTTATTGATCAAACCAAAAATCGAACCGTTAAGGATCAAAAATCGATAACCGATAAGAAAATACCTTATTGGTTGGTTATTGGTTTTACATATCTAAAAATCTAAAATCGGTAAACCAAACCAATAACACATAAAATCGAATCGAACCGATCGATGCACACCCCTAATTACGTCCTTTTCTATATTGTTGTTGTCATGAGCTTGTGAAAGCTTCTCAGAAGGGAAAATCGGTGGTTTAAAAAATTCTCGGGATTTTCTTCGACGTTCAGGTAGGCTAGGTTTACTCTTTTCGTAGATCAGCTAACTAAAGAAATTGCGAAAAAAAAAAAAAGAATTTCAAGCCATCTTTTTGCACATGTAATCCAGACGCCAATGTAAAGTCAAAAAATAAAACTCAAATTTATACTCCTTCCATCTCAAAATAATTGACGAGATACGTAAATAGATGAAGATTAAAGAATCAATAAGGGACATATTAGTTAAATCACACTCTTAATTAATTTTTTTAAAAAAAATTATGTAAAATTTATACTCCTACGTGCTAATCTAAGCTGCTCGAACTCGGGTGCGGGTGTCTGATATGGGTATGGATCTAGAGGTCGGATCCTTCACAATCTCAATTTAGAGATCTGAGGATGTGGACCTAAGATGGGTACGAGTGCGGAAATTCGGCGAAAAATAATTTAAATATCTAAAATAAAGTTATGAAACATAAATTATAAGATATTATGTTGAAAAGTTGAGGAGAAAATATTGTTCAAGAAGAAAATTCTGAAAGAAGATAAAAGGAAAAGTAATGACATAAATATTTCTATATACACGGTATTCCATTTTCTTCAACTTCACCTTAGCTTTTGTATTGATTACAAAATTACTTAAATCTGTCAGGACTTTCTCAGTCGATTTTGGTCAAAGTACCCAAAAATTAGTTGATCAGATCGGGTACAGATTCCACACCCATACCCATATCATGTTGACATGGGTACGATAACGAAAGTAAAGAATCCAAAGTCTTCTAAGTTTGCTTCTCCTCCGTCACATCTTTACTTGTCCAGTACATTAAAAATAAATATTCAATAATATTTATCGAGTTTAAAAAATATTTATTTTAATTAGTTTAATATACTCATACTTAAAAAAAAAAAAAAAAGACTTTTCGATGCATCAAAGCCCCCTCTACACGCAGGGTCTAGGATGATATGTTAATAATAAATATCCAATAATAACTGTCAAGTTTGAAAAATTTTATGTTTATTTTACCTTATTATTAAATATTATTCACGCCCAATGCATTTAAATTCATTTTAAACGACATTACAGTAAAAGTATCTAAATTATTTACTATTCTTAAAAATAAATCAGATCAATAATGAACAAGTAAAGATGGACGGAGGATAACACTAGGCTTTTAAGTTTCCTATTGGTTACTCCCTCGGTTCCTATTTACTCATCTTTTTTAACATTTTATTATAATTTAATGCTTCTTTTATTTTAATTTTTTACACTACGTTAATATTTTGTTTGGCCCCATATAACTAGGGTTGGACAAAAAATATCAAAAATCAAATTATCAAAATGAATCAAAATTTTTGGTAATTGGTATTCAGTAATTTGATATTTGATATGGTATTTTGGTGTAAAATTTTAATATTTCAGTATTTAAAATTGGGTTTGGTTCAAGCTATTAATACCGTTTGATATTCGATATTTACCTTATATATATATATATATATATATATATATATATAAAACTAATCTAATAGACAATAGTATTAGTCATTCCAAAAAATCTCCTGAAACTTGGTAATATATTCGAAAAAAAGAAACAAAAATAATACTAAATAAGGTTTCTATTAACTTAGATGCTAATTATTTTGAGACGAAGAGAGTACTTCCTATCAGTATTGTTTTTTTTTTTTTTCAAAAAAAATCATCTGTATTATACCTTTTAAGTTATAAAAATTTAAAAATTATATACTATATATTATACCGCCCGCCTTTGTTGAATTCCAAATTCATGGACCTTTGTTGCTGTTCTTTCCTAGTGTACTACCTGTTATACGTAGAGGGTGGTTGTTCGGTATTCGGTTTGTTTTTTAAAGTTTGGATTTGATAATTTGGTAATTAATATTTGAATATAGATATCATATATCATACTTATTAATATTGATTCGGTAATTTGATAATCAATAAATTAAATTTTGATTCGGTACGGTATTTGATTTTATCATATTAAAGTTGGAGAAGTGCAAATGTACGTTTAAACGTTAATTGCATTAACTATTCTTCTCATTTTCTCACTCATTCACCTCTCATTTCATATTCCAAAAACCACTAAGTTATAATAACAACCAA
>NC_061113.1:589659-607358 GCF_002878395.1 Capsicum annuum | reverse complement strand
CCTCTCATTTCATATTCCAAAAACCACTAAGTTATAATAACAACCAAGCATTTAATCTATCATCTGCAACTACTTTCTTGTAATTAAAGGTTAGATTTCCTCTTAATCTTTTTTTTTTTTTTTGAGCTATAAATATATCATTTTTCATATTACTATGTCTTATTTTAGATATCATATAGTTTATCCTGTGATTATACTTTTTTTAACTTTCCAAAAATGTCACATATAGAAAGGTAAATTTTATCCATATTTTTAGCTATGTAAACCTCACTATATTAGCTTGGAGTAAGTCTATTTTTTCACTAAATTTTTTTTAGGAAAATGACTAACTTTTGAAAATTTAAATTTATTTGTGATTTAAAATTTATTTACTAGTTTTAAAAGTTACAAATTAGTCAAACTTACAGAATGTAAACAGAACTCCCACTGAAATCTTTTACACATTTTACAAATTAGTTCAAAATCTGATCTATTATCAATCCGACCGATATATGAACAGATCGATTATCGATGCGACCGATATATGGACAGATCGATTATTGATCCGACCAATATATGTGACTAATTGATTATTGATCCGAATGATATATGGCCAGACTGATTATTGATCCGACCGACATATGGACAGATCGATTATTGATCCGACCGATTACATATATATATATATACACTAACCTTCTTTTTTTTGAAAAAAAAGGACTAAAATTAAAGGAGATTAGAAAACTTAACAAATTTGTGAGGAAATGGACGTTTAGGAATAAAATACTAGCTTCAAAAAGGAGAAAGTTGAAGAAAGAATGAGTTTTATGGAGGAGAAAAAAGTTAGAGAAAGGGAAAAAAGTAATTTGAAATTGAAAAAATGAGTTAGAGTTTTATGTTTTAAGTATATTTGTAAATAGCTGTTATAGTTTTTAATATGTTATTATCGTTCAATTCTTCCTTAAAGTTTTCTTTGTTTTTAATTTTATTTATAATGAAAAAATGAAAGTAGGTCATTTTGTTAATTGGAAACTCAAAAAGGCCAATTAGCCAAATTTTCTCAAGTAGCTATGCTGTGGACTCCTCTCAAGAAATGATGCCAAACCGCGTCGGATCCTTAAAAATGCACTATTTTTGAAAGATCTGACACGCACGCGTAGTAAGTAGTATGAGAAAAGAGGCTTCAAGAACAGGAGATCTTAAAATTTGAGGTGTTTTTTAATATCAAGAGAGTGATAGATTAGATAGGTTCTAAGTCGGGGGTCTATCAGAAACAACCTCTCTACTTCACCTGAGTTAGTGGTGTGGTCTGCGTACACTCTACCCTTCCTAGACCCCAGTAGGTGGGAATACACTGGGTATGTTGTTGTTGTTGATAGATTAGATAGGTGAAGAGAACAATGGATAGTTGAGGTGTGAAACTCGCGAAAAAGTGATAGTAAAGGTGTGTTTTTGACCATTAACTCAAAATATTTACCAGAAGAGATCAAGATTGAATTTTAGATACTATGAATATTAGGAAAAGATCTTTTCTAGGAAACTATGAACATAGTGTTTAAATCACTAGATCTAATATATTTGTTGAACTTTGACTTGTTTGCCAATTTAAATAATTCTGAAGCGATCGATGAATCAGTTTACGACTTTATCTACTGTCTTTTTGTCTTGAGCTGGGGTCTGTCGGAAACAACCTCTCTACTTCTTCGGAGGTGGTGGTATGGACTACGTAGATTTTACCCTCCCCAGACCCTGCTAGGTGGGAATACACTGCGTATGTTGTTGTTGTTGTCGTTGTTGATGATCAATCAGTTGTAACGTAGTTATATTTGTGGGAATACACTGCATATGTTGTTGGTTGTTGTTGTCGTTGTTGATGATCGATCAGTTGTAACATAGTTATATTTACTCCTGACAGCAGCAGATAAAGCTAGTTGACATGGTGAACGTTCTGACCGGTAAAAGTACTCCTGCTCGTGCAACGGCTTCCACCTATGGTAGTTTTCTATCAGTTGACGAGGAAATAGTTGGTTTTCAGGATGATGTGGAAAGTATAATTCAGCAATTGACGAAAGGAACGAAGGAACTAGACGTTGTCTCGATTGTTGGAATGCCTGGACTAGGCAAAACAACGTTGGCTACAATGGTGTTCAATCATCATGTTATTGATAAATACTTTGATGTCCGAGCGTCGTGCTCTATTTCGAAAGAATATAATTTGAGGAAGGTGTGTTCTGAGATTCTTAAACAAGTTCTAGGCAATGTAGATGGTATCCTAGATGAAGACATGCCCGACAAGCTGCGCAAGAGTCTAATGCGAAAGAGATATCTCATCGTATTAGATGATATATGGGAAGTTAAGGCTTGGGAAGAGTTCCGCTTATGTTTCCAAGATGATGAAAATGGAAGCAGAATAATGCTAACGACACGAGATGAAGAAGTGGCTAGGCAGATTAAGCACCACAGTGATCCATACTTTCTTCGATTCCTTACGATGGATGAGAGCTGGAAATTACTTCAGAAGAAAGTATTTCAAGGAGAGATTTGTCCATCGGAGCTACGCGGAGCAGGATTACGAGTTGCTAAAAGCTGTAAGGGGTTACCTCTTGTTATCGTTTTGATTGCTGGTATTATTGCAAAACAAGTGAGAGCCTCTTCGTGGCTTGAGATCGCAAAAGATTTGAGTTCCCATGTTTTAGAAGAGCAAAGCACGAAGATTATCGAATCGAGTTACAACTATTTGGAAGACCATTTAAAGTCTTGCCTTCTTTACATGGGATTGTTTCCGGAAGACTACAAATTTCCGGTGTCTAATTTGCTAAAGTTGTGGATAGCGGAAGATTTTGTACACGATATCATGGTTTTAGATAACATGGACATGGAGGAAGCATCGAAGACTTGCTTGAATGATCTGGTGAACAGAAGCCTAGTAATTGTTTCAGAAAGGAGAGAAGATAACGGTGAGATAGAATACTGCACCGTTCATGATGTTGTGCGCGAGTTTTGCTTGAGAAAACTTCCGAAAGAAAAGTTTATGCAGTACCATCATGCAAAGAAACATAGGTTATCCGATGATGATTTCAATGAAGAATTTTTGTATCGGTATGAAGATGCATTGAAGAAACTTACGTTAGAGGATGTCGATGACAATCTTGATGAACAATTTTTGCAGCAGGATGAAGATTTATTGGATAAATCTATGTTAAAGTATGCCCATGACGATCTCGATGACGATCTTGCTGAACAATTTTTGCGTCAGGATGAAGATTTATTGGATAAATCTATGTTAGAGCATGTCCATGACGATCTCGATGAAGATCTTGCTGAACAATTTTCGCATCAGGATGAAGATTTATTGGATAAATCTATGTTAAAGTATGTCCATGACGATCTCGATGAAGATCTTGATGAACAATTTTCGCATCAGGATGAAGATTTATTGGATATGCCTATGTTAAAGTATGTCCATGACGATCTCGATGAAGATCTTGATGAACAATTTTCGCAGGATGACGAATATTTATGGGATAATCCTAAGTATGTCCATGTCAATCTTGATGAACAATTTTTGCCGTATGAAGATTTATCGGATAAACGTAAGTATGTCCATGACGATCTTGGTAAACGATTGTTACGGTATCAACAACAAGGGGAGTCTGTTGAACAAGATGAGTTAATCGACGATCCAGAATTTTCTCCGGGTGACGAGATAAGCCTTTTCCATGTACTTGATAACTTAAAATTTATTCGGGTGTTGCATTTGTTGGATGTCGATTTGAAAAGACACTCTTGGGCTACGGTGGTGCAAGTAGTAACTCACTTGAGGTATCTTGCAATTTGTACCCAAGAGTTTGATTTCAAGTGGGTATCGCATCTACACGATCTACAAACTTTGCAGGTGGTGAGAAAGGATGATCTACTGGGGCATTTACAGACATCACCTTCTTTTTGGAAAATGCAGAAGCTACGGCACGTGGATATACAGGATTTCTCCTTCAAATGGGAAGACAATGATCGAGCAATTTTCGAAGAATCTTCAGAGACTGTGTTACCGAACTTGAAGACTTTTGGGAAGTGTCGTATATACTTGGCCGATAAGACTCCGGAGTTCTGGTGGAGATTTCCAAATATTGAACAACTCAAGCTCCACTTTATTGAACCAGGTTATGAAGTTAATATGCCGAATCTTGAAGAACTCCCGGTTCAATCTCTCGAACTTTGTTTCTCACGCCCGATTTCAGGCTACAAATCCACAGGACGGGCCAACTGCGTTGTCTTCCCTTCAAATCTAAACGATTTGTCTCTCGATAGACTTTGCCTAACGGAAAAAGCTGTTTCACAACTCGCAAAACTGCAAAACCTCGAGAGTCTCAAACTACGCGACGTATACTTCAAGTCTGAAGATATATTGCAGCCTGGATACAGCACATGTTGGGATGTCAGCGATTACGAGTTTCAAGCACTCAAATACTTGAACTTGCAGAATGTTCTCGTGACAGAATGGCGCTCCTCAGAAGCATCTTTCCCCGTGCTTGAGCAACTAATTTTAAACAATTGCGTCATTCAGTGCGGTCAGATCCCTTGTAACTTTGTCGATATCCCAACACTGAAGTTGATTAAATTGATTCACTGCGATAGGTCACTCGGGTTTTCAGCTCTCAACATTAAAAAAGAAGTGGAAGAGATATCAGGATGTGACAGTCTCCAAGTTCTTTCCCAGTATAAAAGATACTATGGTCGTAAGTGCAAAATCATTCATTCATCTAACATTTTTTTAAAAAAATATTCTGTTTTCATTGTTCATAGTTTTTTTCTCCGATTTCTCAGTTCCAGATGTAGATTTTGCAACAGACTGCTTCGGTGCTTGGGATCGAGGAGACATCCATAGAATGGCTGGATAAGCATTTGCAAGGGTCAGTTCATTATGTTTCTTTTGGTTCCCCTAATACGATCTCTACTTCGTGAATGAAGGCATTAGCTTTAGGCGCGGAAGATAGTGAAAAACCATTCGTTTGGGTCATTAGGCCTCCCTTTTGGTTTTAACCATAAACGTGGCGATGAGCTCATTTCTGATCAATGGCTGAGAGAAGGGTATCAAGAAAGAATTGAAAAAAGAAACGGAGGATCGCTAGTCCATAAATTGGTACCTTAGTTGGAAAGTTTATGTCATAGTTCAATAGGGGCATTTCGTCATAGCTGCTTACAATACACCCTTGTGGTGGGGCCCTTCCCCGGACACCGCGCACAGCGGTAGCTTTAATGCACCGGGCTTCCCTTTTAGTTCTTTTTTCAAACCTGTTTTTAAAAATACTTTTCTTGAGCCGAGTAGGGGTAGGGTTTCCGTACATCCCACCCTCCCCGGATCCTACTTGTGGGATCGCGTTGGGTATATTATTGTTATTGTTGTTGTTTCTGTAGTTAAATAGGGACATTTTTAAGCCATGAATTATTCCGTATCTGAACTTTTATCTTACAGAATTGCAGCAACATATCTTAGCTAGTTGTTGATTTTGTAACCGCAGGTAAGACTATGCATATTATTTCTTGTTTAACCAATGATCTTGTTACTCTCCTTTATGTTTTATTTTGTGATATCACTGAATGAGTAGTGATCTGCTTACTTTCCATAAGTATTTTATCAAATAGTCCCCCTAGGATCACGGACGGAGCTAAAGGTGAGAGATTTATTCAAACACCGTTCGTTGGGAAATTACTTTACGTATATAATCTTTAAGGTCAAAATTTTCATGTATCTGTCAATAGATGTTCACCCCTCGATGAAAATCCTACCTCCGCCATTGCTTGGGATCCTTTAGGATTCATTCGGTCAACATCTGAGTTGAAGTAGAAGAAAAAGAAGTTTACCTTGATGCTGTCTATTGTAAAACCATGCGTGGGTACATTTCAAAACAATCTTCCTCTTTCGGGGGATTTCTCTGGTCGGCTGAAATGTTTCTGAACTCAGAGCTGCACTGATCAAGTTTGTCGATGAACATGAAAGTAAACTTTCTAGTAGCGACGGCTACTACTATGCCTATATCCCGAGTTAGTTAGGGTCGGCTATATGGATCTTCACGAACTATTTCCCTCCATTTAGAAGAGTGTTGAGCCATTTTATGTTGTGAAGTAAAACAACAATAGCAAATGAAGAGAACAACTTCCTTTGTTTAAGCTTGTTCCATGCCGATTTATCGTTTACTTATGTGGCATCATAACTCTTATTGGCACATTTTATTAAGTTGTTGGGTTGAATCTTTGCATATTTTCTCTATATGTTGGTTCGATGCTGTTTTTTTTATATTACTGTTCGATTAGATATACTTCTATGTTGTTGGGTTGAATCTTTGCACATTGTACCGTTTGTGCAGAAACACGCTCTTGTGATAGAAGCGTCGTGATCATGTTTAGAGTTTGCTTGGAGATATCGGCGTGAAGGTTGCATGTTTTGTGTGGCTAGTCATGGAAAAGCGGAAAAGAAAAGGCATGCTTGTCGCTTGACACAGGATAATCTGCAGAAAACGGATTTTCTTGAATGTATCCCGGAACCATCACCATTGGTTCTTGCACTGCCGTGTTGTCTCACTACTGCAGAACCTGTTTTTGAATATGCTGGGAGGATTCGAATGGACAATGTGCGAGTGTAGAAGGGGCGTGTCAAAAGAGCAGAAAGGGTGGTGAACCTATCGCGGCTGCTGTTGCTTGGACGCTTTAAAATAACTGTCAAATCTGTATCGAATCCTCCGCACATACAGTAGTATTTTTGGAGTATCCGACACACACCTGGAGCTATTTTTGAAGAGTCCGAGCAACATAGAATTGCCAGCAACTATTTGGAAAGAGAGAAATGCATATATGGTCAAACACACCTCAAATACTATTTGAAATTGTTCAATTTTACCCTTACGTGTAACCTTTAATTCATTTATACCATTATTGTTAGCAAATCGACTCATCTACGCTCTTATTATTAATAGATCACTAGCTCGATGTACTTAACCTACACATATCTACATAAGTTGTTATGAATCAATTGTCCCACATTAGAAAAATCGAGAAATGCCAAAAGGTTTATAGGCCAAATAGGTTCTCCCACCTATCAGGTTAGTCTTTTGGGTTGGGTTCTCCCGTTTGGTTTATAACATTAGTGCTTTCATTGAAAGTTCCATGCGTTGGGCCGTGACTCGGAGTGGTGGCCTATGCACCAGGAACGGTGGCCTGGACCCAAGAGGGGGTGTCGTGACCAATGAGGATCGATCCACGTGTGGGGAGCCACGCGTTGGGTTGTAACTCGTAGTGGCCTGGACTTAAGAGGGTGTCAGCCGTGATCAATGAGGTTGTTGGTTCTCAAGCGGAGACGATTGTTATGAACCAATTGTCCCACATCGGAAAAATAGAGAAATGCTAAGGGGTTTATAGGCCAAATGAGTTCTCTCACCTATTAAAATAGTCAATTGGGTTGGGCTCTCCCGTTTGATTCATAACGTAAGCATTTGATCATAAATTTCAACTTTTTTTTTTTACTTAATTTGAAATTTATTTGTTTAGTCATACTTTTTATGAGCATGCATTCGAGAACACGTTTGGAAACAACACTTTTTATGAGCATGCCTATTTCGTTTCTTTTCTTGTCAGTTGCTACTAATTCTATTTTATGTGTACTATCTTATCGGTTAAATCAAAAATCGAACCGTTAAGAACTAAAAATTGAAAATCGATAAAAAATATCTTATTGGTTTAATATATTTAAAAACCAATAAGTGATAAACCAAATCGATAATACATAAAATCAAACCGAATCGATCGATGCACACCCCTAAACGTACATGGTCAAACTATTCTAAAATTATTCGAGAAAAAAGTTCAACTTTACCCCTTTACTTAGCAAAAGGTTCAATTTTACCCCTTAGATTAGAAAAAATTCAATTTTACCCCTTAACTTATAAAAAAGTTCAACTTTACCCTTAAAGTTTTGATAATGATTAGTATAAAGTACAAAAATTCATTTTCATTCTTCTTACTACTCTGCCGCTAACTTCAATTTTTCTTTCTACTGCGAAGTTCACACCTTTCTTTGTAAGTTTCTCCTGGTTTTTTTTCTATTCAATTGTTTTTTTTATAATCGTATTATCTGGATCAGCTTACATGTACTTTATTCTATGAGATAACTGTCAGCTTGATTAATTATATGAGATACCACCTCGACTAATTTAACGAGATACCAGCAACCTAGATTAATTACACAAGATACCTGCCACCTCATCTAATTTTACAGGGTACTTGACACCTTGATTAATTTCACAGAATACCTGCCACCTTGACTAATTCCACAGGGTACTTGCCACCTCGACTAATTTCATAAGGAACTTGCCACCTCGACTAATTACATGAGATACCAGTTACCTAAATTAATTCTATAAGATACCTGTCACCTCTACTAATTTCACGAGATATATGTCACCTCTACTAATTTCACGAGATATGTGCCACCTCGACTAATTTCACAAGGTACTTGCCACCTCGATTGATTACACGAAATACCGGCTACCTAGATTAATTTGACAAGATACTTGTCACCTCAACTAATTCCATAAGGTACTTGCCACCTTGACTAATTTCACGGAATATATATCATCTCCTACTAGCAACACGTACCAAGGATTATCTAGTTAGATATTTTCGTTTATATGTATCTCTAATTTGACCAATAGGCCATGGGTTCAAGCCTTGGACAGCCTCTGTCAGAAATGCAAGGTAAGACTGCGTACAATACACCCTTGTAGTGGGGTCTTTTTCCGAATACCGTGCATAGTGGTAGCTTTAGTGCATCGAGCTGCCCTTTTTTATTTCTAGTGAATTTGTTTTTTTAATGATGTGTTTGTTCCATTAATTGAAGAGCTTCAGCTCTGTTATATTAGTTTTTTTTGATGATTTTTTTCATAAATTAAAAGCATGATGTAGTAGTTCAGCATTAATCTACGTTAAAGGGTGTATTCGATACGAAGGAAAAAAGTGGTTTCCTGCTTATATTCTTGTGATCGGTAGTTAAATACAATATATTATGCTGAAAAAAAATTGTATATAACCTAGACATTTACTATCGGAATTCGAAAGTGGGGAGGTGGGGGTGGGGGTAGGGGTAGAGGTGTACAGTGGCACAACTACATAATGAAAGGTGGTAAAGTTGAACACCGTTCGTCAAAAGATTATACTATATATATAGAAAATTTTATGAAGTATATAGGTATAAATTACTTTTTGTTCGCATATATTAATTGAAATGCAAGGTATGGCACAATACACCCTTGTGGTGGGGCCCTTCCCCAGACACCGCGCATAGCGGTAGCTTTAGTGCACCGGGCTGCCCTTTTTACACATATATTAATTCTTGGAAACCCTTAGTGAAGTTTCCGGTTTTGCCACTAGGGGTGCAGATTGGTGGGGATGGGAGCTATGGGGGTGCGGGTGTAGATGAGGTATCGTGGAGAGTGGGAGTGATGCAATAAATGCGGAATGCTACTTGTTCAACTTGGTTTCCCTACTTCCACTAGGGAAGTCGTTTTTCTCATTTTTAAGGAACTTGTTTTCTCAGAGAAGCTATTCTCCAAAACTTTTGACCGACCGAACATGAGAACATTGCCTTACACACCGTAAGTAGGAACAATCGAGAAAAAATTATCCTTTTTTTGGTCATATGTAGCGCAGCACAATGGCCGTGTCTAGATCATTTCCTGTTTGTAGTTTTGTTTAAGGGAAAACAGTTCTTTTTTCCAAAATCTTGAAACACTTCGAATGTTTAAGCTGAATTGGGCACGTGTCTGTTCTTTTCCAGATGCATAAACGTGTGATGGTCTTCTCGTTAATCGAGTCTCGAAAATGGTTTACCGTCAATGGAAGTCAAAGATTGTGTCGTCCATTGTCATCTGTGAAAGTAGGACATATGTGGGTACAAATCATGTTGAAATCTAGTGGAGGGAGGAGACCTAAGAAGAAAACGTACTATAGAGTAAATGATCTAGACAGAGTCATGGAGCTTCAGAAGAAACCGTCATTGATTTTACGCTTAAAATCCATAATTCAATCACAGAAAAACCGATGCATCCTTCTTAGAGACCTTGAGAAAGAAGTTGGATTTGTGCAAAAGTGGAATTTCATGGGTATAATTGAGAAATATCCTTTGATATTCCGTGTCGCTGGTGGTAATAGAACTCCGCCGATGGTTATGCTGACTGAAAAGGCTGATAAAATTGCATTAGAAGAAGATGAAGCAAGAGTGCAAATGGAACCTATTTTGGTCAAGAATCTAAGGAAGTTGTTAATGTTGTCGATTGATTGCACGTTGCCACTGGAAACCATTCAACTGATTGAGAATGATTTAGGCTTGCCTAGCGATTTCGAGCAATCACTGATTCCAAAATACCCACAATTTTTCTCAGTGAAAGATGTGAATGGAAGAACTTCCATTCAGTTGGAAAACTGGGATTCTTTTCTAGCAGTCACTGTCCGGGAGGAAAAGTTGATGCGTGAAAGTGTCCCGACTCCAAAAGAAAAGTCTAGAGTATTAAAAGATGGAAATTATTGTGGTCCTTTTGCGTTTCAAATGCGTTATCCTGCAGGATTTAGGCCGAACATGAATTACCTTAAGGAAGTTCAGAAGTGGCAGAAGATGGAGTTCCCTTCTCCGTACTTGAATGCTAAAAGATTTGAACTTTCTGATCCGAAAGCTCAAAAGAGAGTGGTAGCAGTGCTTCACGAGCTCCTCAGTTTGACTATGGAAAAGAGGTTGACATCTGCTCAAATAGATGCATTTCATTCTGAGTTACGATTACCAGCTAGACTTTTGCTTTGCTTAATCAAACATCATGGTATATTCTACCTCACTAATAAAGGTGTCAGGAGTACCGTGATACTTAAAGAGGCTTACGATGGGTCTAATTTGATCTGTAAATGCCCTCTTTTATTGTTTAGGGATAAATTTATAGCACTTACGGGAAGAAGAGATATTGATTCATGTACCAGTGTTCCTCCGCGGTTTGGTCAATGAGATAAGATATTCATGGTTTTCTTACAGTTCTGAAGGATTATTTCAATGACGCAATTGAGAATGCTGGATGTTGTTTTCTGTTTTGTCTTTAATATTTGTGCATCTTCTGTTGCCTAGTTATCGAACGCATCCAAATCCAAAGCGCCATCCCTATTGGCAGCTTATTAGAAATACGTCATATATGTTGGTATTGACTGCTAGGTGTTGTTTAAATGCATATTTGGAACTAGATGATTGACATTATATTTTCTTCTTTTTTCCACTGTTTCTCATGGGTCTTGGTCAATATTGTGTTAATCGGTGATACCGATGATCAAGATATTGGCACCGGTACAATTTGTGGAATTTGGGTACAACTTTTGTATTCGATTCTATGCTGAAAGGATTAAATAATGAACCAATCATTAAAGTTGGGACCTTTCCAAATAATCCCTCCTAATATCTATAACTAGTAAACTGAGGTAAGCCAGTTTGAGGTGAAACCCATTTACTATGATACTGTCAAACCTTAAAAAAGGCAGCCTCGTTGGTCATTATAAAATGTCTTATCTGTGTACAGCCTCATTGTGTGTGACTGCTTCACATGTTTGAGCAGAATAAAGAGTTACAGAAACCTTAGGGGTTGAAGAGAGTTTGATGGATCGCAATCGAAGTCCACAAGGTTGGTTGTATTCTTATCAAGTTCTAATTTACTGATTTGAAATTTTCTTTCCTCGTTATTTTAACCCCACATGTGCAATTACACTGGGTATGCTGTTCTTGAGAGAGGTCATCTTCATTGTGAAATTGTAGGTGAAACTGCCCGGATACTTGTAGAATTCTTGGAAGTTGCCATTACGTCAGTTGTGTTCCTCAAAGGAGTTTACCCAAGTGGTAAAAGAAAAATTTGCAGAAATTCGGAACTATATTTTACTGCTTAAGCTAGAAAGCCTCTGAATTATGGATCTTGTTCTATGTAGGGACATTTGAAAGGCGACGTTACATGAATGTGGTGGTTCAAAGAGCTAGACACCCAGAGCTTCAACAATATATCCATTCTTCTGTCAATGGACTTCTTCCTTTCATACAAAAGGTTTATTCCAATCCTTTTCAACTGGACCATAATCGTTGATTGTTCATCTTGGGTACTGATGCTAATGTACTATTAGATACTTCTAACTTCCCCCTTCCTCTCGCCGAGGAACTTTTTGCAGTGTCCTTGAGCTTATAACAGTTCGTTGATCTTGTTTATTGGACTAATTTTAGTGCTTTCGCAAGGGAAATGAGAGATTGGCCTATAGGCTGTTATTCTTGTGCTATCGTCGTTCTGCAGAAGTAATCATGCTTTTTTTCCCACAGGGATTGGTTGAGAGAGTGGCAGTGATTTTTTCTGATAGCAACAACGCACCTATTGAGAGATTTGTTTTCAAGATAAATGTGAACCAGTCCTATGGTTCGAAGTTGGAGGAAGCGGATCTGGAGTTCTCTCTTAAATCATTTTTGATCAAGCTTCCTTTGTCACAATCGATAATGAAGGTTCTTCCACCCGGTAAGCTAATTAGCAACTTTGTCTTAAACATCACTATAAATCTTCCTTTAATCACAACCGATTACTCAAGGCCAGCTGTCCAAGGGAGATCGGAAACAGCCTCTCTACTTCTTCGGAGGTAGTGGTATGGACTGCGTATATTTTATCCTCCCCAGACCCCGCTATGTGGGAATGCACTGGGTATATTGTTGTAATTGTCCAAGGGAGAGTGAAATAGAAGCACAAGGTAAATGGAACATTTTAATGGAGAATAACCTTTTATGTAAGTTGCGCGGACTCTTCACTTTTGATGCCGCACCGGTGTTGGATTCATCAAAAATACACTACTTTTGGCGAATCCTACACACGCCCTTTGACATTTTTAACGAGTCTGAGCAAAATAGCCTTTTATACCTATGACATCCCACTAAAGCAACCTCAGTTGAATTTGTTTGGCCAAACAGTATATATTTGTATCATAAACTATGCTAGCATCTACAGCAATGTGAATTTGACATAACTGAATCTTTTTCTGTATAATGTCTTGTGTACAAATTGATTTATATTGAATCTGTGACTTTGAATCAACAAAAAACAATTCAAAGACTCCTACAAGTTTACGACGAACTTCATGGCATACAAATATTTTTGTTGAATTGAGGTGGCTAGCTTGGGTAATGGTTATGTATTTTCGCAAGAGTAAAGCATCTAGTACCCCCTTAACTATGATCAAATTTGTTACGACACACTCCAACTTTACGGGGTCCTATTACCTCCCTGAACTAAATTTTAGCGTATTTTAGTCACCCTTTTGTGCTAACGTGGCACCTTTATTACATCAAATGGGACCAACTTCAAAGGTGCCACGTCAACTAAAAAGGTTGACAAAAATACGCTAAAAATAAGTTGGGGGGGGGGGGGGGTAATAGGACCTCTGTAAAGTTGGAGTGTGTCGTAGCAACTTTGGCCATAGTTCGGGGGTACTGGATGCTTATCTCATTTTCGCAACAGTTTCATGATTCAAATGATGAGAAGTTCTTTTTGTTTTCAACACAACTTGATACATCAGCCTTTGGCTTTTTGCAATTTGCCTTCGAGCTCCTCAACCTGTTTGCCTTGATAGATTGCAGGTGGGAGATAACAGCTTACTTTCGCTCTCTCCCGCAGAGTGGTACTACCAGCAAAGATGCCGAAATGTGGGTCCCAACAGATACGCGACAATGGCAACAAGCACCTCTTATAACTCCTATTAAATCCATGAGTAGTGAACCTCTAGGTGTTCAACTATATCTTGAACATCCAAGTCTCTCTGAACCAGAGGCTTAGATAGTAGCTACCTCAGTGGCATTTGTCATGAAGCTCTTCCAACACTTTAAGACATTGTGTGTTAATGCAATGACTCCAAACTTATAGAATTGAAATAGTTAAAGTGTCAATATCTTGGTTTCGAACCCCCTAATGCCTTCTCAATCTAGCTCGTCGCACGGGGTTTACCTAGTGCGGTTTACATCTCCTGTGTGGTTTACGAGCGATTGCTCGGTGAGAGGTTTACCCAGTGCGCACGCGGCTGCAGGTTTTCTGGGGTTCCAAAAAAAAAAGTGTCAATATCTTATTCTGGTGTGGTTCCTGGCCTCTTTCCCTTTGTTTTACGTTCTCTTGTTAACCATCTGGTATTTGAAACTCACTTGCCTGACTAATCTGGATACGCACGGTATTACGACACTCGAAACGTAGTTATGTAACCAGATTATCTTGTAAGGCTCCTGATATTGATCAGATGTTTGGATGTTCATTTCCTCAAGAATTACGGTTTGGTCAATCCATTCAAAAAGTAGAAGTGACATATTACCAAAAAGGAAATTTAAGGTTTCACATTACAATTGATACTTATCATTTGAGTTTATGAATGATTTTAAACATTTGTTATGTGGATCTTAATTAAACTTTTAAATTTTATTTATTAAAATATAAAATTCAAACTTTATAGTGTAAGTTTTTACAAGTAATGCATGAAGTTTTGAGTAACCAATGGCCAAACGTGCCCAACGTTTGCTAGATTATATAATATCAGGAAAAGGATCAAGTATGCTTCTAAACTTTGTAAAAATGTCCAATATATCCTCTGTTTCAAGTTTAGTTCATCAATGCCCTTTGCCGCATTTTAAGTTTAGGCCTATATATACCTCTGTTGCCAAGTTTTGGTCCATTTGTATATATCGGCCAAACCTTGAATGGCAAGAGCATTGGCGAGCTAAACTTGAAACGGAGAGTATATTTGAACATTTTTCGTAAAGTTTAAAGGGTATATTTGACCCTTTTCCTTATAATATCCTACATAATGTGATTGAAAAGGTTAAAAGAAAGGAAACGGTCTCTTTACCCGCAAAGATAAGAGAAGATTTATTTTTCATCTTACCCTCTTCAAAATCCATTCGTAGATTATACCGGGTGTGTTGTCTCCCTTTAGCATAATAACTGTAGACATTTTTGCATGACACCATCTGTTTCTGATAAACCCAATGAACGTGGTAGGATTGGAGAGATTTTGATGATGTCGATGAGATTGATACTTAATTTTAAAGCTGTCAACACAGGTCGGCTCAACCCATCCGAGCTAGCTCACACTAGCTTTGAGTTTGACGGCTGGCCCATCATTTTAATGAGCCAAAAAATACCAAGCCCCCACCATTACTCTGTGGGCTGTGGGCTTCACAGGTCAGCCAACTTTTAAAAAAAGATATTTTATAATTTAATTTTAAAATGTTAATAAACATAAATATTACCAGACAATATTACATAATGTTAATCAAGTCTCCAGCACTCCCAAACAATACTCTTAATAGAGAAATTAAATAACTTTTGACATGATATCCTTCGAACCAAATAAGAATATTAATAAGTAATCTAAATAGTTGCATGCATTTGATAGACGGGCCGGCCCATGAGCTAGCCCAACCCACATTGCTCAAGTCCCACGGATCACGGGCTTATCCGGGCCAAACTAAAAAGCCCTGTTTTTAAATGGGCTGCAAAAATTAAAGCCCAATTCCATCAAATTACAGGCTGGATTGGGCCTGGCCCATATTGACGGCTCTACCGTTAATTTCTTCTCTATTGATTTGAACTCATTCATCAACATCATTGATCTCAGTGTGACCAAGCATGTTACAACCGGAAGCAAAAACATGTCCGCGCCCTCATTTCTTTTAGAGAACCTCCTAGTTATCGCAGCAACCAGGAAGATGCGGGGAAGGTACACCATTGACATCTTTAATCAAGTTACTACAATTCTTCATGTACATGAAACAACAGGCAACAAGATCTCTTAAGTTCCATAATAATGTCAGGACATGAAGGTCTCAAATAGAAAGAAAGGCTTAACTACTAAACAGGCTGCAACAAAAAGAGCCAATCTGTACAAACTTATGGCAGAAAGACAAAGACAGCCAAAGATCTGAGTACAAACTTTATAAACTTCCACTCGTACATCGTAATCGCAAAATTTAAAAATTAAATTGAGCACTATAGGAAATATATAGAATATTTGAGAAATTGAGATTTGAGCGAGGATGAGATTTGAGAAAATGAAAATTGTGTGAAAAATGATTTGAAAGTGTAGGGTATTTATAGGAATTTCTTTGGGTTAAAAAAATATTTTAATTGAAAGGGAAAAAGAACAAAAATAACACTTAAAACTAAAATAATTCTACAAAACTAGCACCTAAATTCTAAACCCCCGGTAAATAGCTACTCGGCGAAATTAATTTCAACCGAATGGCCATTTGGTGTGTGTGAAGAGTGGCATCTGGGGGTGGGCATCATTAGTAATGCTAATTACTTTCCCCAATTGTAATAGATACTCATTTTATTTGAATAAAAAGTCATTACATGACAAACTTAACAAATAACAACAAGACAAGTCAATTACTATTTAATTTTTTTTCCAGATTATTTTGCATTCACCAATATTATTAAAATAACATATTAATTATTTTGTTTAGTTTTACTTATTAATACAATAAAATATAATATCATATACTTTTAATATAATATAATTGTTAAAGATATATATTTATATATAATAATAATGATATGGTTTCTATATATATACATATTTTATATAATAATTATAGCATTTTTATACACATTCTATACAATTTTTAACTACAATTATTATTTAGATACATATTTTATACGACTCTATATAATTTCGACATGCATTCTAAAAATGTATCAATCTAATATAAGAGAGTATCAATTGAGTATATGGACACTGTAAGTGTATCAACGTAGTATAAAACTGTATTAATGTGGTATAAAAGAGTATCAATTGGGTATAGGGACTGCATGTGCTTGCATAGAATTTCCTTTCTCTTTTTTAAAAAGTGTATCAATATAATATAAAAGTGTATCAATTTGTTAGAAAAGTGTATCAATTGAGTATACAGACGGCATGTGCCCAATTAGACCAAATGGCTAAAAAAGGGTATTAAATTGGGCCGACTGACCAAGGTTGTCCACCTTTTCAATTATGGGCCATTTTTTTTAAAAATGGTCATGCCATGTCCTTTTTCTTAATTGAAAAAGCTTTTTTTTTTTTAATAAAAAATGGCCATATAGCCGTTCTTGGGCTCCCAATGGTCATATAGCCGTTGGGTCCAACAGCTGTAATGGCCAAACGGTCCATTTTTTAAAAATCCATTTAAAAAAACAAAAATAATATCCGGGCCGGGCTGGTTAACCGACGGGCCTAGATCGGTTTTGATCCAAGTTGGATTAACCGGGCTCAATTTTAAAATTGGCCCAGCTCGGGACCCGGTATCCTATAGCCCGTGGGCTGACCGGGTCGGATCAAATCGGGCCGGGGTGTATTAGTGGACCGGTTTGGGCCGGGTTGTATTAGTGGACCAGTTCGGGCCAAGTCAAATTGATCCGTTTGACAGTCCTTGTTTCAAGGCCCGCATCTCTCTTTTCTTCGTATTTACTCTCCCTTCTCCTCCATCACTTTCAAAATTTCTCAAAATAATTTTCTTTCAATATGATTTCTATGCTTTAAATCAAATTCTTAATCGAGACAGCAGTTGAAATCTAGTATGAAGCACAAACGAAAAAAGAACCTCAAATTTAACACAAAGTTAACAAACAAAAAAACACATTTTTTGTAAGATAATAACT
>NC_061113.1:545696-589559 GCF_002878395.1 Capsicum annuum | reverse complement strand
TCAAAGCTTCAACTTTTCTCTATTTTGGAGCAAAGAAAAACTCAAAAATTTCACCTTTCTTCTTCATTAAAAGCTTACGCAAAAGTCTTCAGGGATTGAAAGTGAGTGGTTTTTTATATAGGATAAAATATGAAAAGGATCTTATAATATTTATCCTTGTGGACACACATATGCCAAAAATTCACCATATACGTACGTGTTTTACAGAATTGTGATCTTTGGACTACGAGGAGGTACGCTATATAGTGAAATAACAAGTTCGGGGGGAGGGGGCGCTTAAGACAACCAATAGTTTAGATATTCACCAAATAAAACCTCTTACAAGTTTGGGGGTTCTTTAAAATTTCTCTCTAAAAAAATACAAAAAGAAAGAGCTATCCAAGCTAATATATTGCAAATAAATGACCAACATCTTATTAACTAGAATGAATTTTTTATTAATAATCATATTATATTAAAGATAAAGGTCATGTGTCTTTTGAAAATATTACACCAAAAACAATCAATATACAACAACAAAAACAACTCTAAATTGTTATAATATTTTTTTGTTTGTATATTTATATATTTAAGGGTTGTTGTTTAACTTTGCTTTTACACCAATAATTTTATTGAGATGGTCCGGCTACAATAAATAGACGGACCTCACGGACTATGCAGGCATCATGATTGGGTGTTGGTGGGATGACCAATGACGAAAGCGACAAAGATCTCAGAATTCATGTTCATGATTGGGTGTTGGTGGGATGACCAATGACCAATGACGAAAGCGACAAAGATCTCAGAATTCATGTTCATGATTGGGTCTTGGTGGGACAAAAATCTTAGAATTCATAACAACTTTAATAGCCCGAAATTGCTATGAACAGGACTGAACAAGAATATGGCAATTAACTAAATAGGCTTTGCCGCTTTCGTCATCGGCCATCCGACCAGGCCCCAATTAGGACGCCTACGTAGTCCGCTAATTTAGCATAATCTGGAGAAATTAATTGATGATTTCTCTCTCGGATCTAAATACAAAGAAAATACCACCCGTAACTATTACAATACCCAATGCAAGCAAATATCGGTATTAATAATAGAGAAAGCGGCACATAAGAAGAATCACAAGTACGAAAGGCATTCATTATTCTCTCGATTTGATAAGAATCCAAAAACAGTCAGAGACATACTTCAGCTCTCTTAGCTGAATAGTATTAAGAAATGTTTTTGGAAAGAGAAAATGAAGCTTTGTTAGAGTTGAAATCGAGCAAAGACGAGGGAACAATCAACACAAAACCCTAACTGCTTTTGAGAAAGAGAAAAGAAAGGAAAGAGAGGTTTTGCTAACATACTACATGAAGGTAGGTAGTATGTTAGCATCCTCCCCATTTTTTAATTTACCAAAGTATCCCTGCCACCTCTTTAAAATAGGAATTATTAGGAATTTTTTGATCTTTCACCTTAATTTCTCAATTTCCCTCCAAAACCCATCTTCTTCAATCACCCCACCCCCGCCCATCTTCTACAATAGTATAATTATTTATAATTCTACCTAATTTTAAAGTTATATTAATCATAAATTAATTAATTTTATTTGACTCTCAACTTATCGATATAGGTGAATTTTAGGATTTCGAATATATGAATATGCCTATAAGATTTACCTCAAAGCTAGTAGATTCAGACGAAACAAGTAAAAATAATTGTAGCTTCGATTCAACTTACCGAGATCCACTTTACATTCTTTGAATTGATGCATAACTATTATTAATTTAGTTTTGTGGAAAATTATTAGAATTAGTTAAAAGTAATTTCTACTATTAATGATCAAATACTAATAATTCTAAGGAAGTATTATTATTTGAGTGATATTCAAATAAAATGACAAATAAAAAATACATGAAGATTCATTTAGTGATGTGGTTGGATGAACATTTGTTTGTTTGCATATCGCACGTATCCCATGACTCATAATATTATTTCCTCCGTCTCAAATTATATGTCGTGTTCTTTTTTTATACGTCACATAAAAAATTATTAATTAATAGAAAATTTAGACTAGGAATAACTGGTAAAGTATTACTGTCGTGACTAAAAAGTCATGGATTTAAGTTATACGAACAGTCTCTTACAGAAATGTAGTAAGATTGCGTATAATTTTTTAGTTGAAAGGTTTTTTTTTTTTTTTTTGGGGGGGGGGGGGCGGGGGGGGGGGGGGGGGGGGGGGGGGGGGGGGGTAATTGAAGAAGATAGGTTTTGGAGGGAGATTGAGAAACTAAGGCGAAAAAGACAAAGCTCACACTCATCACTAAAGTGATTATTTTAAACTAAGGACATTTTAGGAAAATAAAAAATAGGGTCATTGCTAACTTACTACCTTCATGTAGTATGTTAGCAAGACCCATATATATATATATATATATGAGATGTGCGTAAATAGGCCCAATTAATATAAATGTTGAACGGTCCATATTATCTGCAAGATGAATTGACACATAAATACAACTCCCTTAAATTATTGGTAAATTAATAGCCAAAAAAAAATTAGCAAAAAAGATCTTAATTAATTAGCATTAAATAGCCAACTAACAAAGAGTTGCCCCCTTTTAAAGGAATAAATATTAAATTTAAGTAATAATTCACGTTCTCTCTCTTTATCTTTTTCTTCTCTCTTTACTTCCTATTTTAAAGGATGAAAATTTTTTATTTCTAAATATACTCCCTCGCTATTCTTTGATATGAATCTAATGTAAAAATTAATGTATCAAAGTTTATCAATGTATACATTAATCAAATATTTACAAGATATTTTGTTTGTTTTATATTAAATTCAATAAAAATTTACACCTGAATCGAATATATAAAAAATATACTTTATATTGGATTAACAAATTTCGTTGGCATTAATCTTGACGTATACACATATTAATTGCACACATCCATATTATTTTTTAATATTGAAAATTTCAATATATACGTAAAAACATAATATACTCAATGTACAAATAAAATTTTATCCATAAAAATTGACATGTAGATTTTAGTTTTTAGACAATATTAAAAGAAAGAGTTGGTATGAGTTGAGTTGCGTTTTGTGAAGATCTATTGTAATTGATCTCTAATGAAGATATTTTAGGAAAAAGGATAGAAATCCTAAAATTTGAAAGATAAAAAGAACGGAAAGAAGTTAAAAATTACCGTAAAAAATTAATAAATTATCATTCAATTTTTCAAATTTTTACTAATTTAAGTAGAAATTTTAGTTGGGATTAGAAGAGAGAAATTTTAGTTTGGATTAGAAGAGAGAGAAAAATACTAGTATTTTTCAGGAAAATAATTTATAGGTGTGTAGTGTTAATTATTTGACGGAATCGCTATTTCATGCCAATTTTTTAATATTTGGCTAATGTTTGCCAATTATATGTATTAGTTGATGCATTGTATCATTTTTTCTATTACTATACATCAATCTAAACTGAAAATGAAATATATACATGTGTCAACTACGTATATATACATGTATCTACGTAATTCCAACCAACTATGGCATGATGAGCACTTGAGCAGGACCTAGAAGAGATTTGGTGAAGACATCGGCCAATTGGTCAGCAGAATAGACATGATGCAGGAAGACAAAGGCCGGCATTAACACAATCGCGAACATAGTGGTAGTCAATCTCGATATGCTTCGTGCGCTCGTGGAAAACAGAATTCCGGGTTATGTGAAGGGAAGCATGGCTTTCACAATAAACAGGAATGGGACGAGAAATACAAACACCAAAATCAGCCAACAAATGTATCAGCCAAGAGACCTCAGCCACAACTTTTCCTAATGCTCTATACGCAGCCTCAACTGATGATAAAGAAACCGTAGGCTGTTTCTTGCTTTTCCAAGAAATAGGAGAACCACTCAAAGTGACAAAAAAAACAGTCATTGATCGTCTAGAAAGAGCACAAGCAGCCCAGTCAGAATCAGAGTAAGCCAACAACGTGAAATCAGAAGCTTTATTGAAGAGAAGACCAAAGTCAGGGTCAGGGGCATTGAGCAAATATCTCAATACATGGATGCCAGCCATAAGATGAGGCACCTAAGGAGTCTGTAGAAATTGACTCAAATGCCGAACAACACAAGAGATGTCAGGTCTAGTATGTTGAAGAAAGTTCATCAGCTTTTCAACAAGTCGACGATAAGTAGTCAGTAGAAGGGTCGGGGGAGCACCCATATCAGTAGTGAGCCTTAAGAAAGCATCAAGTGGAGCAGAAACAGGAGAGAAGTAGTCACAATGAAATTCAGAAAGCAAGTCAGATGTGAACTTCTGCTGAGTGGATATGAGGATATCTCTAAACCCAAAAAATAGTGAACCAAACTAAGATCCTTGATCTTGAATTGGTCATCAAGAAACAACTTTAAAGAATCCAATTCAGCCACACTGTCCCCAGCAAGGAGGATATCATCAACATAAACAGTTAGGACAGTAAGGGAACCGTCATCACACTTTGTGAATAAGGAGTAATCATTTTTACTGAAGTAATAACCAAGATCCGAATAAGACTTTTGTAATTATTCCCATAAAAGAAAATTATCCCCTATAGTATTATTAGATTTAAAATAACAAATTTTAGCAAGACTTTTAGATAATTGCATTAATAGCAATTTAGTTACAAGTTATAGACTTATAGCAACTTATTAAAAGATATATTATTTTAATTATATTTTTAAAATTTATTTTTAATTATATAATTTAAAATTAGTTCCATATTTATCGGGTTGTAATCAATATTCCCCTTAACTTGTGTATTGATAATTATGGTAAACATATATTCTCTTTCTCCATTCTAATATTCAACCTTTCAAAAATTTATTGAAAATTCTGATTCAATTACAATTGGTACTCATTATTTGAGTATATGAATGATTTTAAACATTTGTTATGTGGATCTTGATTAAACTTTTAAATTCTATTCATTAAAATATAAAAAGATAAAATTCAAACTTTATAGTATAAGTTTTTACGAGTAATGTGCGAAGTTTCGTGTAACCAATGGCCAAACGCGCCCAACACATGTTAGATTATATAATATCTTGTATAATAATTGATTATACGGAGAATGGCTAAAATATGTCATCAAACTACTCATTTATGTCATCCAATAAAAGTTTTGACTCATCTATGCCATCACCGTTGCAAAAAGTTTCATCCATGTCATTACTTGTCAACGGTGTTTTTTCAAAAACAACTTTGCCACGTGGTGTCTTATTAGAGCGAGGTCCACAATTTTTAGAGCTATGTATGGCTTCATTCTGAATTTCTTCATTGGAACTTTTTGATCATATTGGCAAAGTTGATCGAGCCATTTTAACCCCATTCGTACACCATTGACATCTTTAATCAAGTCACTACAATTCTTCATGTACATGAAACAACAGGCAACAAGACCTCTTAATTTTCATAATAATGTCAAAACATGAAGGTCTCAAATAGAAAGGGTTAACTACTAAACAGGCAGCAATAAAAAGAGTCATTCTGTACAAACTTATGGCAGAAAGACAAGATCTTAAATTGTCACAACTCACTTACCCATGTGAGTTAAGATCCTACTAATCAAGACTTCTTTCTTTCCGGTGACCGGTAGGTTATGTGCACCTAGATAATACTTCAACTCTACAACCGTCAAGTCCTTTAACTGCAATATGGCAACCAAAAGAAGTGAACTAGTCAATATAATAGTGAAATCTAATCGAACTTTATGATGTGCATCCCACAAAAGTTTCAGCCTTCGGTAACAGCTTTGGCCAATGTAACTTTTGTGCGCGTCTCACTAAAGTTCAACCACATTCCCTTGTAAATTATAGATTGACAACATTTTGGATCGGTTATAAAGCTCAGAACTGAGGCAATAAGCGTGGAAATGTTACCTTCCCGTTATCTGCAAGGTCAGCCCAGTCATAGTTACCATATTCTTTCATAGCATTTGCTTTTCGTTTCCTTGTTGGTTCAACTTTTCCTTCAATATTTGAGTCTTCTTCCTCGTAGTTCTCTCCATATACAGAGAGTTTGAATTCTTCCAATGCTTTGACAATACCAGGCCTGGCAACCAAACAAGATACAAGCAAGGAATTTCAGAACAAATTTTCTAAAACATAGAGGCAAGTCGAAAACTAAAAGAGACCAAAATCACAGACTAAAGGGACCTAAGATGGAGGAAATGGAAATCCATCATTACCTGGCCATCCCTTCTTCATCTGGAAGAGTCTCGTCTTTAATCTCAGGCATCTCGTCCTCATCAAGAGCAAGAGCTTGTAATACTGCATAATGTCTCTGTAATGCTGCAAGAAATGATCTTAGAAGACACAAACTTCTATTTATCAAAGAGGGAACTCCACTTCATACAGTTCTGTAGAAATTACATGTGCTTGTTAATCGGAGACGTTCTTCACAATTGAGTTCTTTCACACTAGTTCAAAGAATAGAACTCGTGTTAAAAGTCCATTTTTGAAGTTTATAAGCAGATTCAGCTATTTACACCGCCTCGAAATGTTTAACAAATTACACCAGGAACTTCGCTTCTTTGGATGTCCGCCCTATGATTGAATTATTAACTTTCATTTAATCAACAAATAGATGGATCAGTTACTCAGACCCAACTATAACATCAAGCTCCAGATAGGCTTCCATGCCATAAAAATTATCAACCCACTCTTCTAATTCTAAAAGCCGCGGAAAGCCTAGTAAAAGTGAAAAAGCATCAAATTGGAATAGAAATTGCATATATAGCGGCAGAATAAAACATTGATTTCCTTTCCCAAGCTATGATCTCTTACCAGGATTAGCAAATTGGCACACCGAAAAATCTTTGAGGTCAATACGTTTCACTAAAGCAGAGGCCTTCTTGATCTGGTCGTCAGTGGCATGAGGCACGGAATTTGGATCAGTATGAAGCTGCAAGTACAACCACATTCAATAGGTATAGACTTCACTATTTTTCATGATAGAATAAGAAATCAATTATGACTAAGACATCATCTGCATGCCTCTTCAATGGGTCTGATATCATCAGAATATGGAAGATAAATGAGATGCATCCCTGGTGGCTCGACTTGACCACTAGAAGTCATTATTTCCTCCTGCATTTATCAAAAACCATGAAAATGTAAGACCAAACAGGTAGAAGTTTTTTCCATTATTCAAAGACAAGAGAATACACCAAAAAGGCTACTTCCGTCCACCCAGTTTCCACTGATAAGTTAGAATGCACTCAAAAATCTTACAAGGTAATGCTGGACTTGCATCGTATATTACTAAAAAAAAAAAAGAGTAGAATATTAACGTCATAGTTCATAAAGTTAGTGGGATGAGGAACACGTCATATTCAAGTAGGGATATTATTTTTTTTAAATCAAAAAGAGTGGTGGTGTCACCAAAAGCCACCACCCCACCCCAAAAAGGCATGTTCTTGTAAAAAAGGTTCACGAAAGAGGTGAGAATATTGAACTCTGAGAAGAAGAAATAAAAAATTTCGCCTAGCATGAGGAGTCGGTAGGCATAGGGAAGTTTTTGACGAAACACAAGAAAAGATGTGAAACTCTTGAGAAAATTGATGAAACACACAAGAAAGCTACATGTTAAGCTACACAAAGGGAAGTTCTTTTATTTCTGAAATTACTATCACATATGGATTAAGAATGTCCGATTTAATATTTCTTAACGGCTCTCTTGAATTTCACGAACAATAGTCATTAAGAATATTTTATTGATTGTATTGAATTTTATACTTATTGTTGTCTCAATATCATACACCATATCCTTCAGTGCATGTCAGAGGCGATCACAGATCCCAGCAATCATGAGCGCCTAAATAGGCAGATTTGGTTACATATGATACCAAAGGATTTGGAGGGGGAAAAAGATATCTTACTTGTGCAACAAGAGCAACTAATTGAGGATGACTTGAACTCCCATAGAAAGCAACTGCAAAGCTGCAATGATGGTTAAAAGTCAAACACAAAACAGCAACACATTGAGCACGCACAGCAAGAAAAAGGATCATGAATTTATTTCTACAGTAGGGCAAAAATAAACAAATTGCAAACTAATCATAACGTGAAAAGGCATAGCAGAAAAAATGCCCAAAAGTCAGCAACATGTGCCACTTGTGTAATGGTTGAGATCAAAGCAAATTAGCATTGTTGCAGCCTGTTTATACACAACTTCAAACAGGATTCAGCACAGTGGGATGCTGATAGAGTCGCTCCAACTACCTAAGATAGGATGAAATGAGGAGGAGAGGAAGACACAAAACAGTTGCATCAATTTCCTTTAGACTGAAGGCTGGCTAGTGGCACATTTTCAAATTTAAATTGACAAAACTCTTTAAACAGTGACCAAAGTGAAAACCGAGTCGAATTTATAAGAGATGGACTTTTGCCTAAGAGGGTATCCAGCCACTTCTCAATTTAGATAACAGGTTAACTATGCATAACTGGGCGTATCACTCCATACTATTAACTTAACCCTATTTGCTAATTAAAGTTAAAAAAATTAAGGCATACTAACCGCTTAAGCCGCACCATTGATCTATGGAGAGCAACAAAAAGACAAGTGCCTCCAATCACTTCCTGTAGGTACCAAAGAGAAACAAGAGAATTGATCAACATAGAAATGTCATATCTTATGAAATGGTGAAAATTGTATGGTTAAAATCCATTGGTACTGCACTGTGCAAGCTGTTACAGCTAAATCTGATTTACTATGACATATGGACATGAAGGTAGATATAGAAATGTATAAATAAAGCACAAATCAAGTGGACACAACAGACTCATTTCTAGATGTAGTTTTAAAGGTGAAATGATCCAATCTAATATCCCATTTGTCAGCAAGATAAATTGGCAAAAGTACCATACTTTTTAAAGAACCTTAAAAAAATATTTAATAAACGCCACAGAATCTTAGAAATTAAATCTCACTAATAGCAGCTAGACAAATATTAAGTTATTAACCAGCACAGATTGACACCTCATAACTGCAAATAATCTTTAACTTATGACCATATACCAAATAAAGAAGAAAATGCGGGTCGATTATTAAAAAAAAAAAAAAAAAGACCTCATCACTTGGAAAGACAAAAGTAGCTGGCTTCAGGTTATGATAATCCTTTAAGCAGGTTAATGGCTTAAATCCTAGAAGACGAAGATGTCCAGTTGAAACTCTTTTGACTTCTGAAAGCTCAGCCACAGAAAACATGATGTTCTCACTGAAAGAAAAAGTCATAAGACATCAGTTAATGACTGAAGAAATCTATCAGAGTCAAGTTGGGCCTGGTCATTTGGTAACTAAACAAAATATAGCAAATCAAGAAAATCCAAATTTGAAATTTCCCAGGATGCCTGAGCTCACTACATGATCTTTTCAAAACTTATATGGTGAGAATTTATCACCTTGTTTCCAAGTCCAATTGTATCCATATTCTCTAAATTAATCAGAAAATTATAGAACCAATGCAAAAAGAGAGCACTATTAGGAGCTAAAAACTTTTATAGTTTGTGGAGAGGCTTGGTAATATTTGGCTTCTCTTCGGATAATCTGCAAAGCGATTGTGCTACCTTCAATTTTTGTCTTTTTTACTATGTTCTGGTAAAATTGATCGAGCCATCTTTAGGGCTCATTCAAAACAAGGGATAAGGGATAACTAATTCCGGGATTAATTTTAGAATGAGCTTATCCCATGTTTGGTCGGGATAAAATGCATGGGATAACTCATCCTGGGATGAGTCATCCCCGGATTGTGGTGTTATTTTTGTCCCACCTTGAGGGTGGGATAACTAATCCGGGATAATTAATCCCGGGATAACTTGTTTCCCAAACAAATGATCCTTAGTGGTTAAATTTTGAAGTTGTCAAAGAAACAAATAATAATTCATGCTCCCTGTTGAAAGTGAAAAGGTTTTACTGAAATTGATCTTTGAAAAGATGCGAGAACATTATATAAAAGGTTGAGCAACATGAAATAGGGAAAGTCCCCTAAACTTTTTTGGAGTCCGAAAAATGCTCCCCGCCCCCCACTTATCTAAATAAGGAGAGTAGAAGAGAGAAGCCTAGAGTCAAGAAAATCAGAAGAAGATGACTCGCATACAGGAAGGAGCCATCCTTTTAAGAAACAGATACCAACTTTTTATAAGACTGAAAGCGTTTTGGAGGCTCCTGAATTATAGCAGCAGTATCAGCACATATGAAGGATCTCTCAATCTGTAAACAAGGAAGACCACAGTAGAGGTTAAATACTTGTTTATACCAAATCCCATCACAAGACCAGAACTGAAATTTCATTAAATTTTCTACCGACTCCAATGACCAAGTGACAACTTGGAGTCAATGACTTGCCCAAGAAAGAGGGACTCAGACTCTCAGAGACAAGCTGACAGAATTTCTCAATAACTTACCAAATACTAGCATGATATGACAAAAGGGTATTGTCAATACATGCAGGAATAAATATGTGAAGAAGCTGAGCGCCAAACAAAAATTTTTAAAGCAATGGACAAAATAGCTCAAATTTCAACATTGTTCCCTAACCTACATCCTCCCACTCTGTAACAGCCCCAACTATTTTTACTTATATCTTCTACTATGCTAACAATTAACATTATACAAATTTAAATGCTTACACTTGAACCTACACAAAAACAAATCAATCAACTCCTCCTCAATCTCAATCTCATTGGGGCCGGCTACAATAAGTCTCTATGTCCATTCTTCTCCAGGTTGATACTATTTATTCTTCAGTAATTGTACATACTTATTTGGCTATAAATATTTAAGCATCTGAACACTAGATCAAAGACTGAAGTATTGGTTTAAAGATGTATTTCAAGTGAAACACAGGTTTCTACTCTCAAATCTTCAATTTTCACAAACTATTTTTCCAAAGGAAGTTCATGTTTGAACACACCTTTAACTTTCACAAACTTTTTCAATTTTAACTACAAATACTTAGTATTTAGTGAACCTTGTGTCGTAGACCCAACACACCAAGCAGACACCACTAATTTGAGTAGAGAGTAATAATTTCTCGAATGAACTCCATCAGCTCTACAAGCTTGTTTGGTTTCCCGTATATGAAATAGTAAGAGTCTAAAACACTTGTATCATAATCAGTATAAAACACAACATCACTAATACATCATTTAGTTTGTGATACAAAACTTTTCATTTCTAGAAATACCCTGCAATGGTGACAGAGTATTTAACTTCCCCTGTAAAAATTGCATAAGTAACACCAACATAACATATACGAGATTCTATGTATTATTTTGTTCAAGATAGAATGTGGACTAAGAAAACATATATTAGAAATACCTAGACAAGCGCCTAAAATGCTTTAGAAGGATTTGTTTAGTAAATAATAGAAAATAATAAATAAAAATCATGATAAATTTTATTTAATAAGGTTCTCTGTTTTTTTTTATTCAGATTCATCGGCAAGATCTCTGCAGGATATTCACTGACCTAAGAGTACCAAATCATATTCATTAGCACGATATGCACATGATTGGTCCATGAGGAAACCACAAAAAAATTGTAGTATGCTTGGGATGTACAGAGAAGTGAAATAAAAAACTTATACTGATGGCTCTTCCCACAAAAATGTATAGCTGCAATCGACCAACCAAAGGCTGACAAAATATATTGAAAGATAGAAGGTCAAACGAGATTTTGCTTTGGCTGAAATGTCTTAAAGAAAGAAAACAGCAACTAATCCTCAACGAATGGACAAAAGACTGCTGAAATCTATTACAGTTAGAACTTCTAAAAATCAAAACCCCAAGAAATGCAAAAGTTGGTTATGAGCTATCTTCGTTGAATCCCCCTCCCACTAAAAAGAGACGAAGCTACAAAAGGAAATAGAAAAAGGAACAAGGTCAATAATGAAGCATGACGGTGAAGCTAATACACACCTTCAAAGGAAGATTAGTCATCGAATCAAGCCAAGTTATTCTCCCTGCAGAAAAATAAAAACGGGTATGACGTTTACTTTATTGTCACCTCACAGTAATCATTACATAATAAAAGATAGGACAACAAAGACAGACCAGGATTAGTTGGACGGATCAAAGCATAGGTGTTGAGTTCAATAGATAATCCATTAAAAATCACAAGTCTAAGTCTTCGAACTCTGCGCTTTTTAAAGATACGTTTTCTTAGCTGGTCTTTCAGATCTTCAAACCTGGTATAGCAAGCATAGGGAAGGAACACATGAATACGGGGACCAAAACATTCTCAGTAAATTTAGGCTCAAAAAAAAAACTACAAATCCGACGTGCTCAAATTGCAGAGCTTGGCACCTTGCAAACTGGCGTATATTGTCCAGTCATCTTGATCATAAGGAATAAACGACAAATTTTGGAAATGCAGGGAGTTATCAAATGCATAGTTTAGTAACATAGGCACAAGACACACCACCAGTCAGATTCCCAAATTAAAAAAAGACATGTACAAGTCTGAGCTGTTTAACAGCAGACGAAGCACAAACACCAGATCTTGGTTTAATCCAGATCTGGTCATCTCACCTTCATGTTATTTGGTTTTCAAAACTTGAGTATTCATGTCATCAATCAAGAAAACAAATAAATAAACTAACAAGTAAATTGATGAACACTCAGATATAACACTTTTGGACCCTCGTTTCTCTCTGAAAGAGCAAAATAAATGTTATTTCCCTTCATATTATCATCATACTAAATCTTCATGAAGATTAGATCACTTAGAGAAATATCTTGACAACAAACGACTACCTCATCTTGAACACTGAAAGAAAGGACTATATGGAAAAACATCTTCAACTTTTGGACTCCTTTAATGAATAATTACTAAGCACACAACAGTAAGTTTGTGTCAATAAATATCAAGTCCTTCAGAAAGTAGTTTTACTTTTGAAATAGAGACTCATCATTTGACTAGTGCGAACATATGAGCTACCCATACATATAACATTTACAAAATTGAATAGCTCACAACTATCCATTGGGAATTCATAACAAGTATTGTTGTTTCAAGTATACCTCTCTCCTACGAGAGCCTTGAACTGAGCAAGGTCATCACCCTCCAAACCAAGTAAATCCTGCAGCCGAAGATTTGAATTAGATAACAGCCACATGCAACAAAGGATTTCAAAATAAATAATGGTCATACAGCATAGAAAAGGGAAACATTGAACTCGTCATCTGGTTGGCTTAGTGGAAGAAGCTCAATTGCAATACCAAGATCTTGAGCATCCTGCAACCATTAACAATCTGATTAGAATAGTAGTGTAATTATCATTCAAGAATTTGACAAGCAAAGTTACTTAACAATCCCAATTTCCTTTAAATTAGAGTTATCTTTACATCCATTGGGATTTGTTTTTAACTGACTTAAAGTATTGATACATCAATAAATATAAGTGGCATAGATACTATACTTTGGCACGCTGCAGTGTTGTCCTCATCATATCCACTTTAACGACACCTTTGAGATTCCCAAAAGGATCATCTTCATTTGTAAACAGGAGAATGCGTTTATCAGCAGTTTTTGCAGATCTGGAAATGGTTTTAAATACATGTAAAAAGCGGGGTGCATATCATTTAAGGTAAAAACAAAAAGGAAATGAGAGGGAAAAGGCAGGTAAACTGGGGAGAATATTGAGCAAATCTTACCCTTTGCGGAGAAGGGCTTGTGCAACCCAAAGAGCATTGTAAAGAGAATTCTCCCGAGAGCCAGGCACAATTCCATACTTACTTCCTATATCTTTAGCAAATCTTTCTGCAAACATATTAAACAGGTAATTGCAGCACAAGTCAAGTAAACCAAAAAAGATAAGTCACGTTGTGTTTCCTTAAGTCTATCTCTATTGACGACGCAAGACATTTAACGGATTGTATCGAGGATAAAGCTTTTTCAGTCCATTGACATAGCAGAAATTCTATGCATTCTTATTAATTATGAAATAACATCATTTTAGGGTATTCCAGTTAGCTAGTCAAATAAGGACTATTAAAGCACCTCGTACAGCGACTGTGAAGAGTCGGTGAATGTGAGTCCTTCTACATATATTTGAGAGCCTAGTTCCTTTAGGCAGATCTGACAACAAGCCAGAGCTCTCAAAAGTGAAGAGTATAGAAAAGCATTGGTCTCCCAGAGTTTTGAAGCACAAAAAGTGCAATTTAAGTGTGGGCTTTAATGAGAAAGGCGCTAATGAAGCATAGATGAATATATAATATTATACACACATGCACGTACAGATATATACTGTGGCAGTATTTAGTAGTCATGTAGTTTTCTAATTCTTCAGTTTGTGTTCTACTAACTATTGCTTCATTTGCTTTGTATCTTGATATTTTGATCTCAGTTTTGTTTTGCAACCCTGCTTCAAATAACATCTCTTTTGAGTTGAAGGTCTATCAGAATTAGCCTCTCTACCTTGCTAAGGTAGGGTCATGATCTGCGTGTATCTAGCCTTCACCAAACTTACACCCCTCTTGTGGAATTACATAGGTATGTTGTTGTTGCTAATGCAAGGAATAAACCACAACAGATACAACAATACTCATTGGGATGAAAAGAAGGGTGTGTTTGTATGGAGGAAAACATTTTCTAGAAAATGGTTTCTTATTTTCCCATGTTTGGTTGGACAAAGCAATTTGAGGACCAATGTAGAATCTTGTCAAAACAGAGATAGGTGCATAACCACATGCCCACCAAAATCTTCTACTTAAAGTAGGGACCTATATGATGATTTACCTTCAATGAGGTCAAATTCTTTAATTAGCCTAGCTGTTGGTCTGTCCAGATCCTCTCTTTCTGGAACATTAAATACATAAATGCCACTTAGGTCCTGCAAGTTCTTTTTTTCCCGCTGAAATCAGACAAAAGGAGAACACAAGAAAAAATCATCACTAAAAATAAATTTCCAAATTTGGTCTTTTCCTTATCAAAATAGAACAAAATAAAACAGGAAAAGGAAACATGAGTTAGATAAGAGGAAAATAGCAAGAAACTAATTTGCCTTGATAGAAGAATGGTCTTTCACCCACCTTGCCTGCTGCACAACATTAGAACTAGAACACATACATCTCACCTACCTAACTAACATTTGATCAAACTTATATAGCGCAAGGAAGACTTGGATCCCACAAGTAAATCAAAACATAAAACCACATTATATTTAGGATAAAGTAAAATATAAATCCACACAGAATTCTCATGTTACAACTGAAAAGTCCAACAAAGGTATTTCAGAATTCAGTTTTTTTTTTTTCTTTTCTTCATTTTTTGGGGGTGGGGGGAGTGGCTGATAAGTACGACCCTGCAAATATTATGTAGTACAAGATTGTAGCATAACTAACATCAACTCTGAAAATCATTGTAGATAGAAAAAAAAAAAGCAGTGATTATGGGTATTATATCAAAAGAGTTGTCAAAGGCACATCATCAAATGTAGAGTTTATACAGAACAAGGACTTACAGTGTTAAAGAAGCATATAGAAACTTCATCATAAGACCTATTAATAATCTGAGATTTGAGAGATTGTGCAATGGAATTGATGGCGACTTGAAAATGAGTTGCAGTCTTTTCATCATCCTGCAGAAATGAGTGGGATTCTACATTTACAATCGAAAAAAGAAAATGCTAAAGAAAATTGAGAAGGGTGCTTTAAAGAAAAATATTGTTCAGAATTACAACCCAAGAAAACGAAAAGCATGAGAACTTCAATCTCAAAGAGGTGGGACCCTTTTCAAAAAAAACAGTTTTTAACTAAATATGCATCCTGGAATCCCGTCAAACTTTTAAGGAGAATAACCCAAATGAGGTGCCAAATATTGTTTTCAAACCTGCTGTTAGCACAAAAAAAAGCCTTTTATTCCTCCAAATTCCAGCCAAAAGTTCAAAATAACCCAACAAGGCAGCAAGAACGTCACGAGAACCATACTAACAATTGCGCTTCGCAAGAAACGTCTTTCAATCGGATTACAAATTACTTCCAAAAAGAGCCTCGCATTGAAATAGTCACCTCATCAGCTTAACTTTCTCACCAAGTCACTCCACTCACCTCTACTAAATGAACTAGTTTCTTAACCATATGGTTTAAAACGTACATCTCTAATTAATGAAAAGCATTAGAACTCCAACCTCAAGGAAATGCCCAATGATTTGAACACACTATTCCTCCAAATACTGAGCTTGAACATATTGACAGTTGTTCTTTGCAAGAAACTCTACTCAATCAGATAATAAATTAATTGCCAAAAGAAATATACAGTAAAGTAGCCAACTTTATCAGCTTAAAGTAAAGTGGGAGTAACGTTAAATATCCAAAATCAATCAAAAAGTCTAAACAAAATGTGAAAAACAGCTGGTGAAAGGACTTACACTAGGGCAAGTAGTGGAAAACATTTTAGGTGAAGCATCCACAAGATAAACCAATAACTCCTTAGTAGCTTCTCTTTCCTGCATGTTAAAATACCAAATAGCTTTATACTCAATTATGAACCCAAACAAGCAAGTGAAAAATCAAAATAACTCCTTAAAGGTGCCTTTTTCCTGCATGTTTACTTTCATTTTTGATTGCCCATTTGAGATACAAGAATACCAAATAGTTTAGTATCAAATAGTTTAGTACTCAATGTTAACCCCAAAGGAGCAAGTGAAAAATCATAATAATTACTTAGGGGCATCCCTTTCTTGCATGTTTAGTCTGATTTTGATTTAGCATTTGACATTTTAAAAGAAAGATACTAAATAGTAGTTTAATTGTCAATTTTAGTAGTTCGATTGATTGATTACCTCAACTTTCACCTAGTTGTTGAGAGTTCGACTACCCAAATGAGCAAGTGAAAAATCAACTTAGTGGCATCTCTTTCTTGCATGTTTAGCTTGATTTCGATTGTCCATTAGATTATCTTTTTAACCAAAAAAAAAAAAAAAGAGATAAGCATCCAGTTCCCCTAAACTATGGCCAAAATTGCTACGACACACAGAGCTTCACAAGAGTCCTATTACCCTGAACTATTTTAGCGTATTTTTGTAACCATTTTGTGTTGATGTGACACCTATCAAAGGTGCCACGTCAGCTAAAAATATTGACAAAAGGTGTCACGTCAGCTAAAAAGATTGACAAAAATACGTCTGTGAAGTTGGAGTGTATTGTAGCAAATTCGGTCATAGCTTAGGGGTACTAGATGCTTTACTCAAAAAAAAAGAAAAAAATACTGAATAGTAGTTTAATTATCAATCTTATTAGCTCGGTTGGTTAGCTACCTAAACTTAATCTTCTTACCCCAATTTTTAAACAAAAAAAAGAAATAATAAAATCTTGACTCAAACGAGCATGTCGAAAATCATAATAACTCCTAAAGTGGCATATCTTTCCTATATGTTTAATTTGATTTCGATTGTCCATTTGAGATTCTTTTTTTTAAAAAAAAAAAACAAATATATTAGTTTAATTGTCCATCGTAAAGGAATCTCATTCACAGTAACTCAGTTGATTGGCTAACTAAACCTTCATCTAAACTTGCCATTTCCCATTCTCCCTTCTAAAATACTTCCCCTCTCCTATTTTACTCGTCCCAATTTGACATTGCACATTCATTCAACAACAACAACAACATACCAGTGTATTCCCACTATTCCCATATAGTGAGGTATGAGAAGGGTTGAGTGTACTCAGACCATACCACATAGTAGAGAGGCTGTTTCCGATATACCTCCAGCTTAGAACCGATAACAGTATAACAAGTGCATATAAAGTAGTACGGTATGCAAAATAAACTAACATTGTTAGCCACAAGATAATACAACAGCCACAAGATAATACTAAGAACTATCTTACTGAAATCACACACATTGATTAAAAAAATTAATTAACAACATGGCATAGTGTCTTGTTTACATTTTAATTTGGAAAAAAGATAATTAACACTAAGGGTTTAAAAAGGAAAAAAAGAAATTGTCTTTGTCTTATTAATTAAAAATAACAAGTAAATAAAAAATAAAATCAGTAAATTTGGGACAAGTAAAATGGGATGGAGGGAGCAGTAAAGGAAGCTTACCTTGAAGAATTCAGTTTCAGGGTCATCTTCCTCATCACCAAAAACCTCATCCGGGTCCAACTCCATTGACATTTATTTTTTAGGTTATTTCAAAGTTTTTTTGTTATTTTTTTTTTTTGGGGGGGGGGGGGGGGGGGGGGGGAATAAATAAAGTGAGCAAATTGAAGAAGTTAACAAGAAGAAAAGAAGTTTTAGGTATTTAGAGGTGATTTTCAAATTATAAAAGTGTAAAGCTTGTTCGAGAAGGAAGAGAAGTTATGGGGTTTGGCCCCTCCCGCCTTAAATTTTTCAATTGGGGTAATTTCGTGATTTGAATATTTTCATTTCAGGAAAATTTCAAAATATATTTATATTTTTTAAAACAAATATTTACATATATATTTATATCTATATCTATAATCTATATCTATACTACTTTAAAGGCACTAACTTAAAAAACTTGAAGTGAAATTACTAAATTACCCTTCTAATAAAAAAATATTTAATAATAAGAAAACTGATAAAATAAATATTTATTTGAAAGGGTGTAACTCTTCTGACCGCTTCAGACTAAAAACAAACAAATTGCTGAAAACTTTTTACGAAGTATGCGTTGTTTCTGTTTATGCCAAGAGTTGTTATGCATAGGTTTATTTTCTGAATTCTAATACTCATTCGTCCCACCACTATTTCAACTTGTGTCTCTCACGGGTAAGAAGACCAAGAGATCAAACAAGTTCATCGAAACCTTATTATTTGAAAATTACATAAAAAATATTATAAATTACAATAATTAACAACTTAAAATATCTAAAAATATATTTAAAATATCATTGGTTATCTAAATTTTATTTGTGTCGCATAAATTGAGACAAAAAAAATAACATATACTGATATCTAGTATATGGTAGAAGTTCCAAACTAAAGCAACAAAACCGGTTAAGCCATGATCTACTTTTGTTCTTTCTTTGCTTCAATATCATTCGGGTTTTAGGGCGAGCATTCTGCGGGTAGCTTAGCTTCAAGTTCAGGATTACGAGTATTAGTAGCTGACATAATGGAGAAACTAATAATCCCCGGAACAACTGGATAATACTGAGTTCTTTTAACATATTTATCCGTATAAAACTAAATATGAGCAGTCGAGTGGAGGGTTTAAACAAACTTAAAATGAACCAAACGGGAATGTACTGATGAGAATCCAAGGCGTAGTACACGTTAAAGAACGTCAACTTACTTTGGATTAGATTTTGTAATATTTCTTCTTAAAAATGAGCCTCAAACATTTAAAGAAGCGATGTTGTCTTCGGGTTTATTCTTTTGGAAAGAAGTAATCAATAGTGAGATTAAAGTTGATTGATCTTCCTCCAGAAAATAAACCTTTAGGTTCAAAAGGAAAATAGAAGTTGATGGTACTATTGACAAATTCAAGACAAAGATTTGTTGTGAAAGACTTTAGACAAAAAGAAGGGCTTGGTTATTTTGATACATACTTGCCTGCAACAAGGATAACATCCATTAGGATGTTGATTGCCTTAGCGGCAGTATATGATCTTGAAATCCATCAAACGAATGTGAAAACAACATTATTACCTAGAGAATTGGAGGAAGAAATTTACATGGAACAACATGAGAGTTTTGTGGTTCTTGGTAAAGAAAAGAAAGTGCATAAACTTGTTAAGTCACGTTATAAATAAAACAAACACCCAAACAGTGGCATGCAAAGTTTGACCAAACTATATTGGCAAGCGGCTTCAAAATAATCGGATGTGATTAATGTGTTAACATTAAAGATACTCCAAATCACAAAATCATTGTTTCTTTGTATGTGAATGATATGTTGATCATAAGTAAAGACATTTTTGACATAAATGCTATGAAACAAATGTTTGAGAGCAAATTTGATATGAAAGACCTTAAAGTTGAGGATGTGATCTTAGGGAATAAGAATTCATAAAACTCTACAAGGGTCGGTGTTGTCATAGTCTTATTACATTAAAAAAGTACTTGACAAGTTTAAGTATTTAAACTCAGTATTTCCAAGACACCATTGGACATGAGCTTCGCACTTCAAAAGAATAATGTGATTATATTTTTGCTTGCTTAAATCCTTCCTTGTTACAATAACAGCTGAGTTGATGTATATCATAAATTGTACGCAATCAGACATAACATGTGCTATTAGTAAATAAAGTCGGTACACGAGTAATCCCACTCAAACTCATTGGATGGCAATAAAAAAAGCTTTCGGGTATCTAAAATATTACTATGCTTTGCATTATAACAAATATTCGATTGTAATTGAAGGATATAGTGATACAAATTGGATCATGGGGCCAAACGAAGTAAAATCCACGAGTTAATATGTATTTAGTTTAGGCGGAGGAACAGTCGCTTGGAAATCATCCAAACAGACATGTATTGCCCGCTCTACAATTGAATTTGAATTTATCGCATTAGATAAAACGGTAAAGAAGCTATATGGCTCCCCGGACCCCAGGCTCACCTAGGAAATCGTGGGTAATAGCACACCGATTTTTCCTAAAAACACCCAGTTTGCGCCGTTTCGCCCGTTCGACCACTCAAATGTCCATAAAAATAAAAAGGGACCACATTGGGCCGCTCCCCAGCCTCCCTGGCATGCCCCTATTGATTTTTGGCCAAAAAGACACTTGGGCCCCGGGCCCACCCAGGAAACCATGGGCTATAGCACACCGATTTGGCCCGAAAATACCCTGTTCGCATCATTTTGCCCGTTTGACCACCCAAATGGCCATAGAAATAAAAATGGACCATACTGGGCTACTCCCCAGCCTCCCTGACATGCTCTATTCAATTTTTAACCAAAAATACACCCGATCCCTGAGCCCACCCAGGAAATTGTGGGCTATAACACATCGATTTGGCCCGAAAATACTCTGTTCGTGCCGTTTCACCCGCTTGACAACCCAAATGGCCATAATAACCACAACAGACCCCACTGGGCCACTTCCCAACCTCTCTGGCATGCCCCAACCGATTTTCAACTTAAAAGACACCCAGGCCCCGAGCCTACCCAGGAAACCGTAGGCTATAGCACACCGATTTGTCTTGAAAATGCCCCATTCACACTGTTTCGCCTATTTGATCGCACAAATTGTCATAAAAACAAATATGGACCATACTAGGCCGCTCTCCAACCTTCCTGGCAAGCCTCGATCAATTTTCGGCCAAAAACACACCTGGGAACTAGGCCCACCCAGGAAACCATGGTCTATAGCACACCGATTTGTCCCAAAAATGTCCCGTTTTGCCCGTTTTACCACCCAAATGGCCATAACAACAAAAATAAACTCTACTAGGCCGCTCACCAGCCTCCCTGACATGCCCCGACTAATTTTCAACCAAAAACACACCCAGGTCTCAGGCCCACCCAATAAATTGTGGGCTATAGCACACCGATTGAGCCCAAAAATACCCCGTTCGCGTTATTTCGCCCGTTGTTAATTTGCAACCTTTAGTTTATTTCTTGATTAGAGAAAATAAACCTAAGGTGAGATCTATTGTTTGCAACCAACAGACAAAGTGTAAAATATCTGAATTAACAAGAAGTTCCTACCACCGTTTGAATCTTTAATTACCTAGCATTAATGCAAAACCTTACCCACAGATCCAATAACTTGGGCTAAGGGTTTTAGCCACTCATGATCGAAAGAACAAAGCAATAAGTTGAATTCATAATTGAGAAGATTAACTTACAGCAAGATGAATAGCAACAATTATTTCTTGGATTAGACCTCAAAAGAATCCTCACAATAATAGTGGCAATCTCTCAAAAGGTAATTGTAAAAATTACAGAGAAAACTTCAAAGAGAAAACTCACAGTTGATCAGTTCAATAATTCATGAATTAATTATGAATCCTGATAAATAATTATTAATAAAATCCTAAACAATGCTTTAAATAGTTCAGCCTAAATATGGAAACAAAATCACAGAGTTCAGTAAATCTCTCGGAGAGGTGACGTTATTTATGACGCCTTATCAGGATCCTGATGGCTTATCAGAAATGTCGTCAGGTCTTTTAGCAATTTTGGCATCTTCTGCTTAAAATGACGACAAAGCATTATGGCTTATGAAAGATTCCAATGGCTTATCACCAATATCATCACATCTTCCAGCTGAAACTCAATCTCTGTCTTAGGATGACGGCAACTCTGACGCCTTATCACAATTGTGAAGACATATCAGAAATGTCGTCACATCTTCACTTCAGTTTTTCTAACACCGCAACACCTGACGACATCCTTGATAGCTGATCACATGGCTGACGACTTATCATAAATATCGTCATCCACACTTCCAGTCTATTTGCATCAAATTTCATCTCTTTTACTCCTTTTGTCTTTCATTTTCTCCCATCTCGATTATATCTGCAATATCATAATAAAAATAATCAAAAATGATAAAAGTTGCTCAAGTCATGAAACTGTACCTAATGTCGTGATAGTACTGAATATTGAGTTCTGATTTCTGAGTCTACTGATAACATGGATTTACTAATGTCTAAGTTTGCTAATACTGGGATGCTGAATAACTGTATTACTGACAAATTGATAACTGAGTTTACTGATACTGTATTACTGAAGAATGAATGACTGTTCTGATAGTTTTGATTATGAAGAACTGGTCTGAGTGATTGTATCTGACAATCCTAAAAAAGAATCCTGATATAATGTTAACTGAGTGACTGTATCTGACAGTCCTGATTCTGATGGAACTAGCTAAGTTCTGTACTGAACTGTGTGACTGTATCTGACATTCCTGAATTCTGAAGAACTATCTAAGTTCTTTACTGAGCTGAGTGACTGTATTTGACAGTCCTAAATCTGAAACTGAAACTGTGGGAAGTAATCATCTAACCAATATGCCTCGGATAAGCTATTATAGCTAAGTTGGGTCCAATCTATAACCCCAATTGGAAGGGTGTCAGTACCGTACCATGGGTAAAGACAAACTGTGAGCGACGCTCATCTGGAAGGTACTCTAAGGAGAGTGGTGAGACCCTTATCTGATAGGTTAAGCCACCTCATCAACTCTCATCTGGTAGGTTTGATGTTTCAACCAACGCTGACTACATAGTTTTGGAATGTAAAGATTTCTTCTAAGAATCACACCCTAAACAGGCAGGTGAGTTCCTATCCTTTGGTTTACTCGGTGCTGAATCCTACTCCCAACTGATAGAAACTGAACATGATTAACTGAACTGAATTGGACTGAGTCTATGGAGTTTCATTGACTGACAAAATACTACTAAGATTACTGAATTATTGAGATTACTGGATTACTGAGAATTTCCTGAGTCCTGAGACTGACTGAATTCTACTGAGCATGGCTTGAATGTGAGTATCATGAAAACTTGACATGGCTCTAGGCACACAACTATATTTTTTGAGTACAAGTACCCCCAGGACTCGATAGAAGGAAACTGACAAGACATGATACTTTTTGAGGACATAACCAACATCAACAATCCATAATACAATAATTGGGGATTTTCATAAGTCTCTTGATAATCATAACCTCATACATTAATAGGAATGCATATAGACATGTCAAAATTTCATAATTCTATTTCATGAGCATTTCATCAAGCACTTGACATGTATTATCTTGTACATGATAGGGGATTACATATTTACATGCTATAATGACACTTTTTTTCACATAGGCATTCTGTCAAACACATTGAGGGCATACTTAGATTACACAACAATCAATTTAACTAATTTCCATGACTAAATAACACAACATGCAATTTGAAAGGTTTAGCATGAACATCATGAAATTCATCACATACTAGTTCAATTCTTGGAAATTTATATTTAACTCATGAATCAAAACCCAGCAACAACATGAACATCACATTCAAATGTAATACCCCGGAAAATTTTTCGTTGAAATTTTATGCATAAACGTGTTGGGTTCTATCTTCTAAAATGAATTATAAATTTTTCATGCGGAATGTCTTAGATTATGATCCACCATTGCGTAGAGTATCGAATAAGCTTTCCAATGATATGTGGATCATCCAAAACGGACACCCGAGCGACGAGTTATGAACATTTCGATCCAACCGTGAATAGTAGTGAACAGTAAAACGTGCAGGAAAAAGTACTGAGGCCTGGCGTATTTTTGCTCCAACTTTAAACGATCATAACTCCTTGTACATAATGATTTGGGTGATCTACTATATATCAACGGAAAGCTCTGTGAGTCCTCTTTCTGATGAAATTAGTTTCATCCAATTTGTCTATCGGAGAAAAAAAGTTATGGTCGATCTACTTCAGCCTATCAAAAGTGAATTTTCGGGTCAACTTCAAATGATCATAAATTCTCGTACATAATGATCTGGGTGAGATACTATATATCAACGAAAAGATATGAGAGTCCTCTTTCTAATGAAATTAGTTTCATCCAATTTGGATAACAGAGTAAAAAATTATGGTTGATCTACTTCAGACTATCAAAATAGTCCACCAAAGGACAGATTCAAAAATTAGTTAATTTTTAAGGGCATTTTGGTCATTATGCCTTCACTTCATAGACGAAAATTGTCCATTTATACCTATATTGAGCCATAAAATTCATGTTCTTCCATAAAAAACATTGAGAGAACTAAACCCTAGGTCCATTTTGAGCTCCAAATATCTTCCAATTTCACCGTAGAAATTCAAATTTGATTCGATAATCAAACTCATCATCTCGAGACCTTCGAGGAGCACCCCTTATTTATGTGAACAGGATTCCATAATCAAGAGGTCAATTTTAAGGTATATGGAGTTTTTTTCAACAAAGGCACTCTTTCGTTCTTGTGCCCAAAAGTAATTTTCTTTACGAAGACATGATTTTTACTTGATTATTATGATTTTGAAGCATGAACTCATATTCTATGATGATTATTATGAAATTTTGATGTCTATGATTTTGAAAGATGGATTTATATATGTGGTGATATAAAGCATGAATCTTGAATGATATTTATCATGATTTTGATATTTGGGTCTTGAACCCTATTTGAAATTGTGTCTTTGAGAAAATGTGTGCTATAAGCACGTTGATGTTGAATATTTGAGATGTGTTGAATGATTTGACGTTTTGGTCGTAATGGAGTCGCTTTGAACTCTAATATGAAAGAAATCCACAACGTGTTTGATTATGATAAATGGGTAGCATGATGGCTCTCGATGTATACTTATATATTGATGAAAGTTGTTTTGTTACGGATTGTCTTTGAAATGATCTAAGCTAAGTCCGAGAGTACTCTTTAGCACCGAGTGGGAGGTATAAAGTGACCTTACTTCCCCAGAACTACGTGCCCTCGTAGGACGTGAGCCTGAGGCTGATTTATAAAGTGATCACTAGTGTTTTTGGATTGATATTGGAAGTCCTACTCCGATGGCAAGGATAGGACGGTTCTCCCCAACGTGGGTTGGACGTTGGACTCCATGTGGCTTACATGGTTTATGTCGGTTATAGGATCTCCCAGTGTGTGTGTGTTTCCTTGTGTCTATGGTGAACGGTGAAGTGATTTGAAAATGGAATTGTGAAAGTTATTCTTTCGAAAGATTTAAATGATATTTACATTATGAGAATTGATATTCTTGATGAACTGAAAGTGATTGACAAATTATATGATGACTCACATGTGTTATTATACTTATTTCATCCTCTCATGATTATGATGATTTTGTTCGAGCTATGTGAGTCTTTTATACATCCTACATATTTCTTATAAATATTTATGATGATGATGTTTATAAAACTGCATACACCCCCATATACTCGGTTCCTTTCCATGGTACTAACCCACATCTTCGGATGTGGGCTGCATTTTCTCAAAATGTAGGTTCAGGTGCTCAGTTCCAGGTTCGACAGTGATTCTTCGGGCATACTATTCTACATCCTCTGTCGTGGTGAGTCCTCATGTTTCGAGGACGTGATGTCTGATATTGGTTTCACGGAATTGTTTACATTTGATAACTGAGTATGAGTCAGTTGGGGCATGTCTCAATGACTCGCTGGTTTTATTGATTTTCTTAGAGGCTTGTCAGACTAGTCTAGATATTGGGAGTTGACTAATAAGTCGTATTTTATTATCTTTCTAAAATTCTTTTATTCCTGGATGATGATTACTCTGTTGATATTTGAGGCTTATTTATGAAAACCCCGTTGATTTGTGTTGAACTGAATAAAAATGGCTCAAAGGGTTAGCTTGGGGCTACTCGTAGCCTCAAGCACCGTGTGATGCTCCGGAACCCATTTTCTGGGCGTTAAATCAAATCAACTCAATCATAAAGATTCATAATACACCATATTTGTATTTTAAAAGGAATTCTTGAGCTTCATAGGTGAAAGGAACCCATGAATGAGCACATTGCATACCTTAGGAGATTCTTTCTTGAAGGTTCTTGAAGAAATCCTTAGGCTTGTTCTTGATTCATTGGCTAGATTTCTTGCCCCTTTGAGAGAAAATATTTTGATTTGGGGAAAATTGGATGAATAATGAGGTATTTAGGTTATTTAGGGTATAAATCCCGTGCTTGGATGGGTTTGGGGCCATGGGAAATGTCTAAGTTGCCCCTTGGAATTAAAATCTGGAACTGGAATGCCAAAAAAGACTCCACAACGACGCGTTGGGTTGCCCATCGCTATACCTACCTCAACGAGGTAGAATTGCGGTGAGATACTGGAATTGACAATTGCCAATTTGGTCTTCATCGGATGCGGTAGCCTATCAATCGGGAACACTGATACTAAAAAGGCCCTAACTTTTTTCTCGAGTGTCCGTTTTAGGCGAATTTGGTATCGATGGAAAGCTAATTTGATTATATACAATTTGGTGGGTTATGATCTAAATAATTATATGTGTATCAAGAGTTATACACGTTCAAAGTAGACCCTTGTAGAATCAAATATCCAATTTTAGATGAATGAATGACTCTTAGCTCAACCTTGATCCTAGTGATTTTATGAACACTTCTGTAATACCCTATATTTTTTTGGCTCAAGATTCACCCTCAGAATATCAATAACTTGCTTTCAAGATGAATAACTTTTATCCCACATAGTATCTTTAAGATTTTCACTTTTTTGTCACGTGGAAAATTGAATTAGCTTTCCAACGATATCAATTTTGTCAAAAACCGGTATCAGGGTAAAAAGTTATGGGCATTTTACCGAAGACTGTCCGGGCTGCCTAAAGCGACGGTCGTAGCCGACGGACTGTCGAGGCCTGCCGTCGTAATGAGGCAGTAGGCCCCAGTACTAGTCAGGTCCGACGGTTGGGACCGATGGACCATCACAACACCGATGGATCGTCACGGACTTCTAGTGAATGGCATTTCTGCCCAAGTCCGATGAAAGAGACCGACAGACCATCGCAGCTCTGACGCACCGTCGACACTCGCCGTTACATATTACGTTCAGTTTTTAAAGGCCATTTTTAAAAGGGTATTTAAGTCTTTTTCTACCCTTTATAAATACCTTTTAAATATGGCCAGAGATCATATTCTCATAACTCTTTTACAAACATTAAATTAGGGTTCACCTAAGATCAAAATCCATAAGCTAGGGTTAAATCCTCCTTCAAGAAAAATTCAAGAATCAAGAACAAGTCTAGAAATTCTTTCAACAACCTTCAAGGGTTATTATTCTAGGTATGCACAATGTTCAACCATGGATCCCGTTTAGCCATGGAGTTCAAAATTCCACTTTTCAAATTGTAGGTTATGGATTTTATGTTGTGGGTTGTGTATAACCATATTGATAATGTTGAATGATTCCCTATACGGAATCCTTATGTGTTTCTAAGAAGCTATGTAGCATGAGAGTTGAAATCCATGAGTTTAATTTTTATGCCATGATAATTTGATGATTCGGCCTATGCCCTAAATGGGGCATATAAGGTGTTTGACAAAATGCCTAAAAGAATAAGAACTATGCATATAATTCATTAGGGCCTAAATGATGAATTCATGCTTTGATATATGTTTAAATGACTCCCATGAAAGTTATGCATTGTAAATGTTTGTTGGAATGCCATGATACTAGAATTGCCATGCTATTAGAATATGAACTTATGACAAGATTGTTATGCATCCCTAGCTATGTACAATGCTGTAATAACCATATTTCTCATGAATTCCCTAACTTATGGTTGTATGAATTGTTGATGCTAGTCATGTATTCAAGAATGTCATGTTGTGTCAGTTTCCTTCTATCGAGTCCTGAGAATACTTGTACCCAAAAAATATAGCTATGTGCCTAGAGCCATGTCGTATTTTCACGATATCCTCAGTCAATCCATGATCCATAGAACTCAGTAAGTTATGTGACTCAGGAAAGCTTAGTAATTCAGTAGTCTTAGTAATCTTATGATCCATAGAACTCAGTAAGTTATGTGACTCAGGAAAGCTCAGTAATTCAGTAGTCTTAGTAATCTTATGAACCCAGTTAGTTATCAAATATCAGTAGTATTCTATGAGTCAACGGAAATTCGGTAAAGCTCAGTTCAGTCCAGTTAATCATGTCAGTGTCTATTCATATGGGAGTAGGATTCAGCACTAAGTGAACCCAAGGATAGGAACTCACCTACCAGATGAGGGTGTGATTCCTAGAAGCAATCCTTGCATTCCAGAACTATGTAGCTAGCGTAGGTTGAGATATGCAACCTATTCAGATGAGGGTAGATGAGGTGGTCTAACCTGTATAGCTAAGGGTTCCCACTGTTCTCTTTAGAGTACCTGCCAGATTGAGAGATTACTCACAGTTTGTCCTTACCCGTGGCACGACATTGATACCCTTCCAATTAGGGTTACAGATTGGACCCTAACTTAGCTGAAATAACATACATGGGGCATGTCAGTTAGATAACTACTTCCCATAGTTACAGTCTCAGCCTCAGTAAAAGAACTCAGATAGTTCTTTAGATTTCAGGACTGTTAGATACAGTCAAGTCAGTATAGAATGGAACTCAGCTAGTTCCATTAGAACATAGACTGTCAGACACAGTCGCACAGTATCAGAAACTCATGTTATTAGTATTTAGATTTAATAGTTAGTACTATCAGGCTATTCAGTTTCAGTTATGTACTTCATGCATGTAATCTCACGTTCATATCAGTCAGTTAGTTAGTATTGTTCATGCATATGAACCCCATGCATTTAGCCTACCTCACTTGCATACTTAGTATATTCCATCGTACTGACGCATTCGTGCTATGGTATTTTATTTTATGCCATAGGTTCAGAGACATGTGTTCCAGTTCCAGAGCAGCAGTAGGATCTCAGACTTTAGCAGCTAGATTAGTAGTGAGTCCTCATCAGTCGAGAATACTTTATCATTTCAGTATTTCAGCATTTAGTTTATTTCAGTAAACGGAGTTAGTTAGAGACATATTCCATCAACTCCTTATCCAAACAGTTAGAGGCTTTCCAAACTATCATGTTTTAGATAGTTTATTTCAATTGTTTTGGGTATTTCATACCCCACCAGATATTATGTTTTTATCAGATTTGAACCTTATGGCCTTACAACCTTTATACATTATGTTATGCAGTGTTCAGGTACAGATATCAGTCATGGGTTAGCTTGTGGTCCTTCAGGGTCATGAGCACCGTGTGGTATTCTGGTTCAGAAAATCAAGGCGTTACAAACTTGGTATCAGAGCCTAAGGTTCAACAGTGTCCTAGGAAGTTTGAAAGCCGCATCTTTTATAGTCTTGTATAGGGGTGTGTTGCGCGCCACATTCATGTACAGGAGGCTATGAGATATTTTAGGAATAGTTTCCCCTATTTCAGTATTCATGTCATGCCAGTGAGTGTAAGATTGAAGTTAACTCTCAATCTAATCCTTTTCTCCTCTATTTATAGAACATGCCTCCCAAAAAAAGAACTGGGAATCAGTCAGCCCCTCAGCCCGAAGATCTTTTGGGTGAACATGTTTCTCATGTAGAGTTTAGTGCTGCATTCACTACTATTTCTCAGTTAGTTGCTGCTCAAAATGAATGACGAGCTACCATTTTAGCCAACCTAGTGGCCAATTCAGCTGCAGTATGGATTCGAGACGTTACCCAAATAATTCCTCCATCTTTTCTCGGGTCTAAGTCAGATGAGGACCTTCAGAAAGTTACCGACATCTGGGTTACTTCTAGTGAGAGTTCTGAGATAGCCGTATATCAGTTGCAGGATGTGGCTCACACTTGGTTCAAGCAGTGGAAGTCAAAAAGGGCAGATGATACAGGGTCAGTAGAGTGGGAGGAGTTGGACATCGCTTTTCTTTATAGGTTCTTTCTCCTTGATCCTAGGGAAGCTAAGGTGTTAGAATTCATCAAACTCAGGTAGGACAACATGATGGTGAAGGATTATTCCCTCAAGTTTACTCAATTAGCTAGATATGCCCCTCATGTGGTTGCAGACAATCGGTCTAGAATGAGTAAGTTTGTCTTTTGGGTGAATGATAGCATGGTGAATGAGTACAGGACAATGATGTTGAATAGTGACATGAACATAGCTAGACTTATGAACCATTATCAGCAGATAGATGAGCAGAAGGTTAAGCAGAATAAGAGAGCAAGGATAGGTAGTTTTAACTTTGCTCAACCTAAATCAGAGGGTGGTAACCGTTCTCAGTTCCGCATAAAGTCTTTAGTTTTGGCTCCTTCTTCAGCCAGTGCTCCAGCTCTAAAATTCAGAGATAGGGCGCCAAGCTCTAAGTCTCAGGGCAGTGTTAGCAGTGCCCAAACTAATCCCCTTTGTCAGACTTGTGGTAAGAACATAAGGGTATTTACAGAGCTGGCAGCGATGTTTGATTTGGTTGTGGAAAGCCAGGCCACAGAGTCTAAGATTGTCCCCATCTAGGTCCTCAGGGTCAGCTTAACCATTCCTCAGCTCAATTCAGTTGCCCGAACCAGCAGGGTGCCATATCCAGTGCTACTAGTAGGCAACGCCCAAATAGACTTTATGCTCTCCAATCCCGATAGGATCAGGAGAACTCTCCTGATATGGTTACTAGTATGTTACTGATCTTTCATGTTCATGTTAATGCTTTGCTAGATCTAGGAACTTTCTTGTCTTTTGTTAATCCTTATATAGCAGCCAATTTCAGAGTCAGTCCCGTAATTCTAGCAGAGCCTTTCTCAGTCTCTACCTCAGTAGGTAAATCTATCGTAGCTCGATAGGTATACAGGAACTATCCGATTATGATATCTCAAAAGGTCACTTCAGCAGACTTAGTTGAATTAGAGATGACTGATTTTGATGTCATTCTCGGCATAGATTGGCTTCATTCCTGCTATGCCACAGTCGACTATAGAAACAGAATAGTTCAGTTTTAGTTTTCGAATAAACCCGTCTTTGAGTGGAAGGGTAGTACATTAGTTTTTAGAGGCCAGCTTGTTTCCTACCTACGGGCTAGGAAAATGATATCTAAAGGATGTGTCTATCATCTTGTTCATGTTAAGGACTCTAGTTCTGAAACTCCCAGTCTTGAATCAGTCTCAGTCGAGAACGAATACTCATATGTCTTTCCTGAAGATCTTTCAGGAATTTCTCTCTAAAGGGAAATAGACTTCGACGTTAATCTTCTCCCAGATACGCAGCCTATATCTATTTCGCCATACAGAATGGCACCAGTAGAAGTCAGAGAACTAAAAGAATAGTTGAAGGATCTCTTAGATAAGGGATTCATCAGGCCCAGTAATTCCCCGTGGGGTGCACCAGTTCTATTCGTGAGAAAGAAAGGTGGTTTTCTTAGAATGTGTATAGACTACCGTCAACTCAATAAAGTCACAGTCAAGAAAAGGTATCCACTTCCCAGAATCGATGACTTATTTGACCAACTTTAGGGGGCCAGTTACTTCTCTAAGATAGACCTCAGATCAGGCTATCCCCAGCTCAGAGTCAGAGAATGTGATATTTCGAAAATGACTTTTCGAACTCTGTATGGCCACTTTGAATTTTTAGTCATGTCCTTTGGTCTTACTAATGCTCCAGCAGCTTTCATAGACTTGATAAACCGTGTGTTCAAGCATTACTTGGATATGTTTGTCATAGTCTTCATAGAGGATATTCTTGTCTATTCCCACACTAAGCATGATCATGCAGACCATCTCAGAATAGTGCTTCAGACTCTCAGAAATCATTAGTTATTCGCCAAATTCATTAAGTGTGAATTTTGGCTAAGTTTAATAGATTCCTTGGCCATATCGTTTCCGGTAATGGCATTAGAGTTGATCCTCAAAAGACTAAAGCAGTAAGAACTGGCCCCGCCCTGTCTCTCCATCAGATATTAGGAGTTTCTTGCATTTGGATGGCTATTACAGATGGTTTGTTGAGAGATTTTATTCTATCGTATCACCTATGTCCAGATTGACTCAGAAGAAAGTCAAGTTTCAGGAGTTAAAGACTCGACTCACCTCAGCCCTAGTTTTGACTCTTCCTGATGGTTCAAATGGGTTTGTTGTGTACTATAATGCATCCAGAGTAGGTTTAGGTTGTGTCCTCATGCATCATGGTAAGGTCATAGCCTACGCCTCCAAACAGCTTAAACCCCATGAGAAGAATTGTCCTACTCATGATCTTGAGTTAGCATCCGTAGTATTTGCCTTAAAGATTTGGAGGCATTATTTCTACGGAGTTCAGGTAGATGTGTTCACAGATCACAAAAGCTTTTAATACGTATTCTCTCAGAAAAACATTAACCTCTGTCAGAGAAGGTGGTTAGAGCTCCTGAAGGATTACAACGTGAGTGTCCTTTACCATTCGGGCAAAGCTGATAATGCTCAAATTACACCTCTCGTATGAGAATGTAAGCGATCGTTGTCAATATAAAACCCAACTAGGTTGGGGTCGAATCCCACAGGGAATACTCTTGTGAAATTAAGTTGTCTGCTAGTTAACTAACTAGTAGTTGGTCATTTCCTACAAATTGGGAGTTTGAAGTTTTAACAAACAATTGTCACTTTAGTTTAAATGGTGGTAATCAAGATGTTATGAGGAACCATAGTTATGTTCACTATGGGTGTCGGTATTTGACAGATGCTAGTAATTCATGACTCTTGTGGTAGGTAGGAACAACAGATTATCCTTATCGAAGATATATCCGAATGTCTCTCGACCTATTCAGATAATTTATTACCTAATTCTCTCGAACTTAGGGAACTGATATTTCATAGCAGGATGTTACCTCATGTTTGATTAATCATGTTACGACATTATCATTATATAAGATCTTAACCTTCCCAAATATCGTTGTTAATTCGCTACCTTTAGATAATTTCTCGGTTAGAGCAAATAAACCTAAGGCGGGATCTATAGTTTGCAACCAACAGATTAAGTTTAAAACAATAGAATTAACAAGAAGTTCCTACCACCTTTCGAATCTTTAACCACCTAGCATCAGTGCAAAACCTCACCCACAGATCCCATAACTCGGGCTAAAGGGTTTAGTCACTCATGCTATAAAGAACAAGTTCACAGGTTGAATTCATAATTGAGAAGATTAACTTACATCAAAGATGATAATCAAGAATTGTAGCTTGAATTGAATCACAATAGAAACCCCAAAAATTTCAATGATAATAATCTCCAAAGTTAATGACCAAAGTGTGTTCAAAAACTAGAGAGAGAAAAATAGTCTTAAAGATGTTGAATGTTGAATAATGAATAATTCAGTTCACTGATTCTGTTGAATGATAATTAAGTAAACCCTAAACAATGATTTAAATAGTTTAGCCTAAAAATGGAAACCAAATCACAAGGCGCAGTAATTAACTCGGAAAGGTGACACCATTTATGACGGCTTGTCAATCTCCTGACGACTTATCAGGAATATCGTCAGGTCTTCCAGTACTTTGGCATCTTCTGTCTAAGCTGACAACAAATCCTGATGGCTTGTCTGAAATATGACGGCCTATCAAGAATATCATCACATCTACACTTGAATTCATCAGGTTCTACTTTGGGATGACGACATTCTCGACGGCTTATCACACGTTCGACGGCTTATCAGAAATCTTATCACTTTTTTCAGTTCAACTTCAGTTCCTTTCTTAGGCTGACAGCAAATATAACGCCTTGTCACATTTGTGATGACATATTAGAAATGTCGTCACATTATCACTTCAATTTTTCCAACACTGCAACACATGTGATTTTTGATAACTTATCACAGGGCTGACGACTTATCAAAAATGTCGTCAGCCACACTTTCAGTTCCTTTGCATCAGATTTCAACTCTTTTGCTTCCATTTTCTCAGATTGCCTTGAATCATAATTTTTACTGTAATATCAAAGTAAAACAATCAAAAACAACAAAAGTTGCTTAAGACTTCCCAATTATTTAGAGTTAAAAGCCTCAAATATGTTAGCATCTGCTCACACATCAACACCCTCAACTTAAAACAATTGTTTGTCCTCAAGCAACCAAAACATAACTAAGAGGATACAAAGTACAATCGGCAGTCAATCATTCGCATTAACTCAAAACATAGTCACCTTATCCAAGGTCAATCAATTTAAAGCAACTGTGTATAATATTTGAAAACAACCATGCAACTCATAGGAATCAAGATATGGTATCCATTCAGCAACAACAATCATGCATGCATCAACATTACACTACCTTAACAAGTTAGCAACTAATAACATACCAGTGTGCCCTCACTACAAAGAAATTCCTTTCTCACTCATAACAGATATCAAATGTTTAACATAGGGATAATCAACAGATACTCACTCTCAAAATGAAGTTCCAATAATTGTATGTTATCTGCCATAGGCTTGCCCTTATTTTCATTGCCAAGGTTTTCAGACAAGTCAGTTAGAATCACTATAGGTCTTCTTATCAGCTTGTAATATAGGCTTGGGGCTGGTATGGTATTAACGGGTATTTAGAATGACTACGCCTCCTTGACACTACACCAACCTTTGGGGTTTCACATACTAACATTTTTCTATTTCCCTCTTTCCTTGACCTCCTATATTCAGAATGGGTGCGGTCTTTTTGCCAATCAAATATTTTTCTTTCCTTTTTCTTTTTCACAATTTTTCTCTTTATTTTTCTTTTTTACCGCACCTAGATTTTTATTCTTTCCTTTTTATTCTACCTCACTTCATACTTAATTTACATCACGCACCCCTATAATAGCCACCCCCAACTTAGGCCTTTTGCCTAAGTCAAGGTACACAGTATCTAAGAAGGACCAGGACCAAAATAGGTTCATTACGATGTAAATGGGAAGGTGACATATGTCATAGCAAGAAATGGTTATTAAAGCTCAAAACAGGGATCAAGGGATATCATTCATACCGGGAAGGTCATTTAGGTTAACAGTGGACTAAATATCAAAACGACCTATGATCCTTTCCTAATCCCTATCCTACAACCTATGCAAGAAAAATCGGGCAAGTTCTATCTTCGTCATACAAAGGGAACTCAGTAAACCTTTCACGCACATGGCATCCAGGCATATCACCAGTTACTACTCATTCAGTTCATACAACTTGTTCAGCAAAATTTTATGTCGCTAGAACTAATGCCAAAATCAAGATTCACAGTGGTCACATACAGATGCAATTCACACAGTTATGCAAAAAGAAACATTAGAGAGGTGCACAAAAATAAAAAAATATACTACTGCCTCAAGTACTTGTATTACTCCTAGTTAGTTACAAAAATTGTTAAAACAACACATACACACCCTACACCCTTAACTTAAGATCAAATAAAAACTGAACTAAGGGTTAGGGTATACCTGGTAGAGATCAAGCATGGGTATCCTGGGTCCCCGACCCAGTGGCAGCATCCTCTGCGGGAGTACTCACATCAATATCCTGTTATTGGACTGGGACAACTGTCACAACCTCTGGAGGGGGTCTACTAGTCGATGCACCCATAGCTCTAGCTCGTAACTCCTCCTCCTTTCTTTCTGTTTCTTCCCTGGAGGATATCATAACTCTCCTCATCTCTGCTTTTTCTGCCTTCCTCCTTGCTCTTCTATCTCCCCTACTTTCTTTCTCATTATCCGCTCTCTTTCTCTTTCCTTCTCTATTTTTCTCTTCTTTTCTTTCTTTGTTTTTGTCCATCGGTTCCCCGGTAAGATCAAGCATAGGGAGTTCACCCTCAGATTCTTCAGCCACCAGATCTACTGGCACCATAAATTGGTGCTGTTGTAGTACCCCCAACATCTACCTTTACCTTATTTAGTGCCGATCTAAACTGTGCAAGGTCTACCCCAGATATCTCTCTTGCTCGTTCATTGAAGTGGTTCTCTAACTCATCAATTCGGACAGGCAGGGGTCGGTAAGGCTCAAGTACAAATTTTATTCTTTTATCTACTATGGATAAAAATTGCTTAGCAAAAAGTTCCAATTAAGCCTTACACCATTGTGTTTGCCTAGCTATTTTTCTAAAATTTAGAAGGTTGAAGGCAATTCCTATTGGTGCTGCAGAAACTGAAGGATTTGGATCACTTTCAAGCACTGAATCTGCCTGTGCTAAATAAGATGGTGGTTGTAAAACCCCATATAAATTTTCATCATCATTAAAGCCTCCGAAGTGAGTCGCAATAAGCTTAACACTTAGAATTTTCAGCAAAGTGTTTCAACACTTAGTTGTATTTTGGACCCTTAATCTCCATTGAATTATTTCGTGACCTTCCCCACATCAGTTTCTTGATATTTTTGTTGAGTTACGATGGGGAAAGGTCGTAGTACATATCAGATGAGTTTCGAGATTTTCAGATGAGCTTAAGGCTGCGTTTGGATTCTAATTCCAGTGGCTAAAGGCGTTGGAGGGGCGTCGCCCTTCTCCCAACCCACACCAGCCTGGGCACCACCCTGGTTCACCAAGGCGTTAAGCAAGGTACCGCCTTGGTCCTCTAAGGCACTGGACTGGGTGCCGCCTTTGGATGCAATTCCTGGTTTAATTTTTCAGCCCTTCTCTGAGTCATTAAGGGTAATTTGGATAGTTTCCAACCCTTTATCCTCTTTAACATGGGATTTAATCCCCATAACACCGAAATTCATCGAAGATCATCAAAAAAATTCTCAAGAACATCTATTAGGGTTTCAATATAGAAACCCAAGTAACTCGAGATTCAACCGTGAGTTTTTGATAATTTTTGGAGATTCGAATTCCCCATTCCTAGGGCTACAAGAAGCACTCATTATTTTCATGAATAGAGTTTCAGAGTCAAAATTTTATCCAAAGCTTAAGGTTCAAGGTATGTGGGGTTTTTCAACAAGAACACTCTTCTATTCTTGTGCCCAAAGACATAAAGTTTCTTAAAGAATTTTATACTTTCGAGATGAATTCATGTTATTTTGATATACTCCATGTTTATGAGATGATGAAAATTGTATACGCCTTAAGTTGCATGACTTTCCTATCTGATGATGTTTTAATTTGAGAATTCATGTTGTGAATATCGTATTCCTATGCTGATATCATGTTTTCAAGAATTTCCAAGATTTTGCCTTGAATTAAGCTTATTTGAGAAACTATAAGTCTTGAGATTTAAAAATTGATATCTTTTGAAGTGTTACAAGAATTGTGCTCGTATTTGAGATTTTAAAAGCTTTGATGTAAGTTTATCATGATTTCTAAGGAAATGAATTGAGCTTTGATATTAAGCTAAGAAAGAAATCCACATCTTTGGATTTATTTATGATGAAGGGGTAGCATTTTGGCTTCCAATGCAAAGTGTTGAATTTGTTTAAAATGTGAGCCTGAGGCTGATTTAAATTTCTGAGCTTAGTCCAGGAGTAGTATTTAGCACCTAGCGGGAAGTGTGGTACTTCCCTAGAACTACGTTCACCTGTAGGATGTGAGCCTAAGGCTGATATAGTGATCACTAATGAATTAAATAACTAAGCTCCCACTCCGATGGCAAGGATAGGACAGCTCTCCCCAACATGGGTTGGACGTTGGACTCGATGTAGCTTACATGGTTTATGTCGGTTATGAGAAACTCCCATAATGAATCTCTTCTCTATCTAAGATAAGTGTGTATGGTTTGAAATTATGATTTTTGAGAAAGTTTGTTGTTTTCGAAAGATTGAGATTTTATGTTCTAAAGAGAGTTGTTTTAAGACTTGATTACTTTACAAGTTTGATACCGAGAAGAAAATGAACTGAGAACTTATGAGATGACTCACATATTTCATTTTACAAGTATTATTCATCCATGATTCTGATGATTTAAATTCAAGCCAAGTGAGTCATTCATATCAACATGCATAATTTTTTATATAAAATTGTGATATTTGTTTATTGAAATTGCATACATCCCCATATGCTTGGTACATTTCCATGATACTGACCCATATATTCACATGAGGGCTACATTTTCCCTATAATGTCGGTTCAAGTGTTCAGTCCCAAACCCGATAGTGATTTCTGAGCATATTGATCTACATTTCTATAGTGGTGAGTCCTCGTGATCCGAGGAGGTGTTATTCAGACTTTTAGTTTCATTATGAGTTTTTTACTTTTGTTCCTTTGAGTATGAGTCAGTTGGGGCATGTCCCAATGGCTCTCTGAGTCAGTTGGGGCATGTCCCAATGGCTCTCTGGATTACTGAGTAGTAGAGGCTCGTCAGACAAAATGGTCAAAGTTATCAGATATTCTGTATTTTGTTACTTTTCAGTAGCTATCCATATTTTAGTTTGACTTAATTAATGATGTTCGCATATTTTGTTCTAATTATCTTAAAATGAGTGTTTAATGGTAGCGAATAGATCAAAGGGTTAGCTGGGGCTACTTGTAGCTTTAAGCACCGTATGATGCTTCGGGACCCATTTTTGGGGTGTTACAAACTTAGTATCAAAGCCTAAGGTTTAAGGAGTCCTAGGGAGTCTGACAAGCCACGTTAAGTAGAGTCTTGATCATCGGTGTGTAGCACGCCACATCTATGAGCAAGAGGCTATGAGACGTCTCAGAAAAAAGTTATCCCTTCTTTTAAAGTCTATCGTGCTTACAGTTGTTCCCTTTCAGCTATGGATTCGTGCTTTCTTATTTTAGAAAAATGCCTTCTCAAAGAGTGAATGCCATCGAAGCAATGATGCACCACCTCAGCCTGTCGATCCCCTAAATTCTAATATGTCCCATGCAAAATTTTGGGCAGCTTTTCAGGCACTTGCCCAGGCTGTTACCGCAAATATTCAGGCCAATCAGGCCTCGGTTCCACAGCAGCAGGGAGGTGATTCAGCTGTTGCAAGGATTTGTGATTTTATGCAAATGAATCCGCCAGAGTTCTATGGATCCAAGCCAGATGAGGACCCACAGTTATAACTTGGGAAGGTGAGAAAGATCACATAGGTAATGCATGTTTCTGAAGAGGATAATGTGGGGTTGTCATCTTATCGGTTGAAAGACATTGCTTATGATTGGGTTATTTCATGGAAGAAGGGTAGAGGAAAGGGTGTCGCTCCTATGACTTGGCAGGAGTTCCAGGATGTATTCCTGGATAAGTTATTTCCATTGGAAATGAGGGAGGCTAAGATAGAGGAGCTCATGAACTTACGATAGGGCTCCATGACTGTTAAGGAGTACTGCTTGAAGTTCAACCAGTTGGCCAAATACGCTTCTGACTTGATAGCTGACAGTCGAACAAATATGAGTAAATATTTGACAGGGATGTCAAGTTATGTTGTTAAAGAGTGTAGATCTGCTATGCTTAATAGTGAGATGAACCTTTCTAGATTGATGACCCATTCCCAACAGATCGAATCAGGCAAGATAAAGGAGAGGGACAGAATAAGAGGGAGCAAGAGGGCTAGATCCAATTAGCATGGATATGGTCAAACTAGATCTCAAAGAGGGGATCATCCTCAGTTTTAGAGCCGTTATTCTGTGCCAGCGCCATTGTCAGCTAGCGCTCCTACGCCTAGAGGTAGGTAGGAGCAAGGGGGTAGGCCATCTATGTCCAAATCCCAGCACAGTGTTGGCAGCAGGCATAATTATCCTTCGTGTACTAAGTGTGGTAAGACCCATCCAGGTGAGTGTTGGGGTGAGAAGAGAGATTGTTTTGGGTGTGGTGACCTAGGTCATAGACTTAGGGAGTGTCAACATGCCAGGCAGGGAAGACGTGATAATCGCCCCCAAACTCAGACTGCTAGTGCTCCAACTCCGGTAACCCAACCAGCCCCCACTCAGGGCGCTTCTTCTAACACTGCTGGCGGTCAATGCCAGAACTGGTTCTATACTTTACCATCTTTCCGGGAGCAGGAGGACTCTCCCGATGTCGTTATTGGTATGCTGCGTATATTTCAGTTTGATGTTTATGCATTGTTGGACCCTGGGTTCAGTTTTTCATATGTGACACCCCTGGTTGCTGTAAATTTTGAGGTGAGCTGTGAAGAGATTCCTGTGCCTATCCAATTTTCTATCCCTATAGGCGAGTCAGTTGTCGCCAAGAAAGTGTATAAAAAGTATCATGTTTCTATCCTTCATAGAGTCATATTTGCTGATCTGGTAAAGTTGGACATGGTAAATTTTGATGTTATTCTGGGTATGGACTGGATTCATTCTATCTATGCATCCATAGACTGTCGTACCCACGTAGTCAAGTATCAGTTTCCTGGTGAGTCTGTTTTTGAATGTTTTGAAAATTCAGTATCCCCTAAGAGTCATTTTATCTCATATCTCAAAGCCAGAAAACTTATTTCCAAAGGGTGTATTTAACATTTGGTGAGAGTCAAAGACACTAAGTCTGAGACTCCCACTCTCCAGACAGTTAGCATTGTTAATGAGTTTCCTGATGGTTTTCCAAAAGATCTTCCAGGGATACCTCCCGATAGAGAGATAGAATTCGAGATTGATCTCCTTCCTGACACTCAGCCTATTTCTATTCCTCTCTACCGTATGGCACCGCATAACTTAAGGAGTTAAAATAGCAACTCAAAGATCTATTAGACAAAGGTTTCATAAGGCCCAGTGTATCTCCTTGGGGTGCACCTGTCCTATTCGTGCGGAAGAAAGATGATTCTTTGCGGATGTGCATTGTCTATCGTCAACTTAACAAAGTCACTATCAAATAAGTATCCTCTTTCAAGAATAGATGATTTGGTTGACCATTTGCAAGGTTCAAGTCACTTTTCCAAGATAGACCTTAGATCCGGCTATCATCAATTCAAAGTTAGGGAGTGTGACATCCCAAAGACAGCCTTCCGAACTCGTTATGGTCATTTTGAGTTTCTTGTTATGTCCTTCGGGTTAACTAATGCCCCAGCAGCTTTCATGGACCTCATAAATTGAGTTTTCAAGCAATATCTTGATATGTTTGTCATTGTATTCATATATGATATCCTTGTGTATTCCCAAAATGAGAATGACCATGCGAACCATCTTCGAATTATTTTTCAAACTCTTAGAAACCACCAATTGTTCTCCAATTTCAGCAAGTGTGAAGTTTGTCTATGGTCAGTTGCTTTTCTGGGTCATATTATCTCTTCCGAAGGTATTAGAGTTGATCCTTAAAAGATAAAAGCTATAAGAAATCGGCCTAGACCTATCTCTCCATCTGATATCAGAAGTTTCCTAGGTTTAGGGGGCTATTACCACCATTTTGTTGAGGGCTTTTCTTCTATTGCTTCTCCTATGACCCAGTTGACCCAAAAAAAGTCTAAGTTTCTTTGGTCGGATTCTTGTGAGAAGCGCTTTTAGGAGTTGAAGACTAGACTCACCTTAGCTCCTATTTTGACTTTGCCTGATGGTAGTGATGGCTTTGTGGTGTATTGTGATGCTTCTAGAATTGGTTTGGGTTATGTGCTAATGCAGAGAGGTAAGGCTATAGCCTATGCCTCTAGATAGTTGAAACCCCATGAAAAGAATTACCCAACCCATGATCTTGAATTGGCTGCGCTTGTCTTTTCTTTGAAAACTTGGAGACACTATTTGTATGGTGTCCATATGGATGTGTTCACGAATCACAAGAGTCTGCATTATGTGTTTACTCAGAGAGAGTTAAATCTTAGGCAGAGAAGATGGTTACTCAGTGTGTTGTACTATCTGGGCAAGGCCAATGTTGTGGCGGATGCCCTGAGTAGGTTGTCCATGGGTAGTGTGGCGCATGTAGAGGAAGATAAAAAAAATTAGCTCGTGAAGTTCATCGTCTTGCTAGGTTGGAAGTGAGGCTGTTTGATTCTGTTGAAGGTAGTATAAGGGTTCAGAGTAGTTCCGAATCTTCTCTGGTTTCAGAAGTGAAGGAGAACCAAGATAGGGATCCTAGTCTGGTCAGACTGAAGGAGTCAGTTAAGGACAAAAAGGTGGAAGTTTTTTCCTAAGGGGGAGATGGTGTGTTGAGACTGCAGGATAGATTGTGTGTTCTGAATGTTGATGATCTAGGTAGACAATCATGGCCGAAGCGCATGGTGCGCGATATTCCATTCATCCCGGCGCTAATAAGATGTACCGCGACTTGCGGGAAATCTATTGCTGGAATGATATGAAGAGAGAGATAGCAAAGTTTGTGGCAGAGTGTTCGACTTACCAACAGGTTAAGGTCGAGCATCAAAGGCCTGGTGGCAAGATGCAGGAGTTTAGAATTCCCACTTAGAAGTTGTTTTAAGACTTGATTACTTTACAAGCTTAATACCGAGAAGAAAATGAACTGAGAACTTATGTGATAACTCACGAATTTCATTTTACAAGTATTATTCATCCATGATTCTGATGATTTAAATTCAAGCCAAGTGAGTCATTCATATTAGCATGCATATTTTTTTTATATAAAATTGTGATATTTGCTTATTGAAATTGCATACACCCTCATATGATTGTAATTTTCCATGGTACTAACCCATATATTTGTATGTGGGCTACATTTTCCCTGTAATGTAGGTTCAAGTGTTCAGTCCCAGATATGACAGTGATTTCTGAGCATATTGATCTATATTTCTGCAGTGGTGATTCCTCATGATCCGAGGACATGTTATTCAGACTTTTAGTTTCATTATGAGTTGTTTACTTTTGTTTCTTTGAGTATGAGTCAGTTGGGGCATATACCAATGGCTCTCTAGATTACTGAGTAGTAGAGGTTTGTCAGACTAGATGGTCAGAGTTGTTAGATATTCCGTATTTTATTACTTTTCAGTATCTGTCCATATTTCAGTTTGACTTGATTGATGATGTTCACATATTTTGTTCTAATTATCTTGAAATGAGTGTTTAATAGTAGTAAATGGCTCAAAGGGTTAGCTTGGGGATACTTGTAGTCTTAAGCACCGTGTGACGCTTCGAGACCCATTTTTAGGGTGTTACAGTGGTGCAGCTTCAGAATATTGCATCTCCATATTAGGTGTTGAGCATGCATCTGTAACAGGTGGATCTACTGCAACCCCTGCCTCTCTGTCGAGTGCCAGCCTCGACTGATTCTCATCATTTTGGATTGGGTTGTGAGTCTTCTTGATAGCCAAATCTTCATCTATACCGACAATCTCAGGTCTATTAGCTGCCTCACACAACCTGGTGATAATATATGGGAACGGGTATGCAGTATTGGGCCTAGCTACTCGAATCTTAATCTCTTCAGCAATAATTTCTCCAAAATTCAAATGGAGCTTAGCCACCAGGATTGTAACCAATATTGCTCTGTCATCACCCAATATGTTGTCTCCCTCAGTGGGTATCAAATGGGTGTGTACTATACCTGTCACGCCTCAAATCCTATTGGGGCGGACTGGCACCCGTAACCGAGGAGGCCCGGGAGAACCAACTCATAACCTTATACTTCCCATGCATACCTCTATGACAACCCAAAATTCGGACA